>NW_022262917.1:50000-112356 GCF_002021735.2 Oncorhynchus kisutch | reverse complement strand
GGTTTTTCTTAATTTTTAAACTTTTTAAAAATTGTAGAATAATAGTGAAGACGTCAAAACTATGAAATAACACATATGGAATCATGTAGTAACCAAAAAAAGTGTTAAACAAATCAAAATATATTTTATATTTGAGATGCTTCAAAGTAGCCACCCTTTGCCTTGACGACAGCTTTGCACACTCTTGGCATTCTCTCAACCAGCTTAATGAGGTAGTCACCTGGAACGAATTTCAATGAACAGGTGTGCCTGGTTAAAAGTTAATTTGTGGGATTTCTATCCTTCTTAATGCGTTTGAGCCAATCAGTTGTGTTGTGACTAGGTAGGGGTGGTATACAGAAGATGGCCCTATTTGGTAAAAGACCATGTCCATATTATGGCAAGAACATCTCAAATAAGCAAAGAGAAACGTCAGTCCATCATTATATGAAGGTCAGTCAATCTGGAAAATTCTCATGAGGACCGTCACAGGAAAAGGAAGACCCAGAGTTACCTCTGCTGCGGAGTCCATTAGAGTTAACTGCACCTCAGATTGCAGACCAAATAAATGCTTCACAGAGTTCAAGTAACAGACACATCTAAACATCAACTGTTCAGAGGAGACTGTGAGAATCAGGCCTTCATGGTTGAATTTCTGCAAAGAAACCACTACTAAAGGACAGCAATAAGAAGAAGAGACTTGCTCTCACCAAGAAACACAAGCAATGGACATTAGACTGGTGGGAATCTGTCCAATGGTCTGATGAGTCCAAATTTGAGATTTTTGGTTCCAACCACTGTGTCTTTGTGAGACGCAGAGTAGGTGAACGGATGATCTCCGCATGTGTGGTTCCCACCGTGAAGCATGGAGGAGGAGGTATGTTGATGTGGGGGTGCTTAGTGGGACTATCATTTGTTCAGAGTAGGTGAACGTGGTCAGAGGAAGCAGATGCTGAGCTACAGGACTGTTTTGCACAGACTGGATTCTTCCGATGGCATTGAGGAGTACACCACATCAGTCACTTGCTTCATCAATAAGTCAAGTCACTTGCTTCATCAATAAGTGTGTCCGATGACGTCGTCGCCACAGTACATACCCCAACTAGAAGCCATGGATTACAGGCAACATCCACACTGAGCTAAAGGGTAGAGCTGCTGCTTTCAAGGAGCTTATAAGAAATCCCGCTATGCCCTCCGACGAACTATCAAACCGGCAAAGCATCAATACAGGACTAAGATTGAATCGTACTACAACCGGCTTCGATGCGCGTCGGATGTAGCAGGGCTTGCAAACTATTACAGACTACAAAGGGATGCACAGCCACGAGCTGCTCAGTGACACGAACCTACCAGACGAGCTAAATTACTTCTATGCTCGCTTCGAGGCAAGTAACACTGAAATATGCATGAGAGCACCAGCTGTTCCGGACGACTATGTGATCACGCTCTTCGTAGCCGATGTGAGTAAGACCAGGTCAACATTCACAAGGCCGTAGGGCCAGACGGATTACCAGGACGTGTGCTCCGAGCATGCACTGACCAACTGGCAAGTTTCTTCAACTGACATTTTCAATCTGTCCCTGTCCGAGTCTGTAATACCAACATGTTTCAAGTAGATCTCCATAGTCCCTGTGCCCAAGAACACAATGGTAACCTGCCTAAATGACGTAGCACTCACGTCTGTAACCATTAAGTGCTTTGAAAGGCTGGTCATGGCTCACATCAACACCTTTATCCCAGAAACCCTAGACCCACTCAAATTTGCATACAGCACCAACAGATCCACAGATGATGCAATCTCTATTGCACTCAACACTTCCCACTCCCACCTGGACAAAAGAACAGCTATGTGAGAATGCTATTCATTGTTCAACACCATATTGCCCTCAAAGCTCATCACTAAGCTAAGGACCCTGGGACTAAACACCTCCCTCTGCAACTGGATCCTGGACTTCCTGACGGGCCGACCCCAGGTGGTAAGGGTAGGTAACAACACATCTGCCACGCTGATCCTCAACACGGGGGCCCCTCAGGGGTGCATGCTCAGCCCCTCCTGTACTCCTTGTTCACTGCCTGGCCAGGCACGACTCCACACCATCATCAATGTAGCCGATGGTAGGCCTGATCACCGACACAATGAGACAGCCTATAGGGAGGAGTACAGAGACCTGGTTGTGTGGTGCCAGGACAACAACGTCTCCCTCAAGGTGATCAAGACAAAGGAGATGATTGTGGACTACAGGAAAAGGAGGACCGAGCCACGCCCCCATTCTCATCGACGGGGCTGTAGTGGAACAGGTCGAGAGCTTCAAGTTCCTTGGTGACCACATCACCAACAAACTAACATGGTCCAAACACACTGAGACAGTCGTGAGAGGACACAACAAACCCTATTCCCTATTCCCTATTCCCTATTCCCTATTCCCATTCCCATTTATAATGCGGTGTAAGTTAGTTCATTGGCTGGGCAGCTGAACTGTGTAGCATAATACAGTAAAATGAAAGTTTAAAAAACCCCGAATAGCCTTCATTTAAAATGTATCTGTTCACTTCAGTTTGATCCTCTGTTCTGTTCATACACTTTGGTCGGAGAGGAAAGTAGCGTCAATGTTCCCTTCCCTTTTGGCCTCGTACACTATAATAAACAAACACATCAATCTACCAATGAATCAATTAATAATTCAACAACGTTGTCCTCTGTATCTCATTTGGTAGAGCATGGCGCTTGCAACTCCATGATAGTGGATTCCCGGGATCCACCCGTGAAGGGAAATGTACGACTGAATGCTGCTTTGGATTAACAACGTCTGCTGAATGGCGTTTATTCTATATTGCGTAACATGTTCAGAACCTTCACTGTGGTGAGGGCTGAGAATATTATTGGCTGTCAACAGATCCTGGAATGAGGAATACGTGTGACAGAGTGACGGTAAGGAGTCGGGTTTACAGACTTCCAGACTAGTATCGACGTTTGGTGTGATGTGATATGATCTATACTCCACCCACAATGGGGATTCCCGTCTCTGAGAGAGGGCCTGGTCTAAAGGAGTGCACTATATAAGGAATAGGGTGCCATTTGGGATTCAATCTCTTTCAGATAGCAGTCACAAAACTAGTAGTGGACTATGTGGACCTGTAGAATATTACAACTCATATCAATGCTTTTTAAAGAGGCAATTTGGGTTTCAAACAATAGCAATGCAGCCACCCCACCACTCTCAAATTAATAGACAGAGCTATGAATTCAAGGACTGACCATCTGATATCAAAGTTACAGTTTTAACCATGTTTTGAGGATATACAGAATTTGTTTACAATTCCTTTTTTTTAATAACCAAATATTTTGGGTTCTGGTGGCGTTAGACAGACAGGTCAGGGGGTATTTAGAAGATATATTAATGCGGGAAATTAATGCTTATATGTAGTTAATTGAAAAGTCCAAAACCGGTTGTAGCAATCGTTAAATTGCCTCTTTAATGTCTCCTGCCCCAAGAACAACCTACAACACATGTTCTCTTTATTCAGCTCTTTGTTTGTTCTTCAATAACAACAAGCTTAACAGATACAGAGATGTTTCACACCGAAAGGGCTCGATTCAATCCCATCTGCTTTATCCATAGTGGTTGTTTCGAAGGTGTCGGAGGTGGAGCTGCATTAGAGCTGTCAAATCCACAAGCGGCTCCCAGCATTATAAAAGGACGTTGCCATTGGCTGCACGGAGTCGCATTAACAGAAATCCCATGCATCCTTTTTTACAAGTTCAAACACTGGAATGTGAGAGGTCATCTACACCTCCTTTAGGGTGATAGATGTAATCTACAGGATGATAGATGTAATCTACACCTCCTTTAGGGTGATAGATGTAATCTACAGGATGATAGATGTAATCTACACCTCCTTTAGGGTGATAGATGTAATCTACAGGATGATAGATGTAATCTACACCTCCTTTAGGGTGATAGATGTAATCTACAGGATGATAGATGTCATCTACACCTCCTTTAGGATGATAGATGTAATCTACAGGATGATAGATGTAATCTACACCTCCTTTAGGATGATAGATGTAATCTACAGGATGATAGATGTAATCTACACCTCCTTTAGGATGATAGATGTAATCTACACCTCCATTAGGATGATAGATGTAATCTACACCTCCTTTAGGATGATAGATGTAATCTACACCTCCATTAGGATGATAGATGTAATCTACAGGATGATAGATGTAATCTACACCTCCTTTAGGGTGATAGATGTAATCTACAGGATGATAGATGTAATCTACACCTCCTTTAGGGTGATAGATGTAATCTACAGGATGATAGATGTCATCTACACCTCCTTTAGGATGATAGATGTAATCTACAGGATGATAGATGTCATCTACACCTCCATTAGGATGATAGATGTAATCTACAGGATGATAGATGTAATCTACACCTCCTTTAGGATGATAGATGTAATCTACAGGATGATAGATGTAATCTACACCTCCTTAGGATGATAGATGTAATCTACACCTCCATTAGGATGATAGATGTAATCTACACCTCCATTAGGATGATAGATGTAATCTACACCTCCTTTAGGGTTATAGATGTAATCTACACCTCCTTTAGGATGATAGAGGTAATCTACACCTCCATTAGGATGATAGATGTCATCTACACCTCCATTAGGATGATAGATGTAATCTACAGGATGATAGATGTAATCTACACCTCCATTAGGATGATAGATGTAATCTACACCTCCTTTAGGATGATAGATGTCATCTACACCTCCGTTAGGCTGATAGAAATCCTCATTAATTTAATAATTAAATCATTAAATTATTTTAAATATTAATAATTGAATTTCACCTTCATTATTTCGATATTTCGATATCTTTCCTAGTACATTATCACAGCATATTGGCTATGCTTGGCCTAGTATATTATCACAGCATATTGGCTATGCTTGGCCTAGTATATTATCACAGCATATTGGCTATGCTTGGCCTAGTATATTATCACAGCATATTGGCTATGCTTGGCCTAGTATATTATCACAGCATATTGGCTATGCTTGGCCTAGTATATTATCACAGCATATTGGCTATGCTTGGCCTAGTATATTATCACAGCATATTGGCTATGCTTGGCCTAGTATATTATCACAGCATATTGGCTATGCTTGGCCTAGTATATTATCACAGCATATTGGCTATGCTTGGCCTAGTATATTATCACAGCATATTGGCTATGCTTGGCCTAGTATATTATCACAGCATATTGGCTATGCTTGGCCTAGTATATTATCACAGCATATTGGCTATGCTTGGCCTAGTACATTATCACAGCATATTGGCTATGCTTGGCCTAGTATATTATCACAGCATATTGGCTATGCTTGGCCTAGTACATTATCACATCATATTGACTATGCTTGGCCTAATACATTATCACAGCATATTGGCTATGCTTGGCCTAATACATTATCACAGCATATTGGGGGAGGCAGGGTAGCCTAGTGGTTAGAGTGTTGGACTAGTAACCGGAAGTTCAAACCCCCGAGCTGACAAGGTACAAATCTGTCGTTCTGCCCCTGAACAGGCAGTTAACTCGCTGTTCCTAGGCCGTCATTGAAAATAAGAATTTGTTCTTAACTGACTTGCCTAGTTAAATAAAGGTTAAAAAAAATTGTCTGTACTTGGCCTAAACAATATAGTATTATATTTCACAACTCAAGCGTTGATAAAATAGATGAGTTGTTGTATGCCTTGCGAGGCACAGCTGAGCATACACTTAAATAATGACATGTTTTATTTGACTGTGCTGTAGTACCTGCATCTGACGGTCTGTCTCAGCGGATGGAGGGAGACAGCAGACAGACTTTTACGGTCCCAGCTCTCTGCTGAATTTCCTCTGTGAGACTGACCAGAGAGAGGGAACACCGCCTACCACCTGATGGTCTGTCTCTGAGGGAATACCGCCTTCCACCTGATGGTCTGTCTCTGAGGGAATACCGCCTACCACCTGATGGTCTGTCTCTGAGGGAACACCGCCTTCCACCTGATGGTCTGTCTCTGAGGGAACACCGCCTACCATCTGATGGTCTGTCTCTGAGGGAACACCGCCTACCACCTGATGGTCTGTCTCTGAGGGAACACCGCCTACCACCTGATGGTCTGTCTCTGAGGGAATACCGCCTACCACCTGATGGTCTGTCTCTGAGGGAACACCGCCTTCCACCTGATGGTCTGTCTCTGAGGGAATACCGCCTTCCACCTGATGGTCTGTCTCTGAGGGAACACCGCCTTCCACCTGATGGTCTGTCTCTGAGGGAACACCGCCTTCCACCTGATGGTCTGTCTCTGAGGGAACACCGCCTTCCACCTGATGGTCTGTCTCTGAGGGAACACCACCTGATGGTCTGTCTCTGAGGGAACACCGCCTTCCACCTGATGGTCTGTCTCTGAGGGAACACCGCCTACCACCTGATGGTCTGTCTCTGAGGGAACACCGCCTTCCACCTGATGGTCTGTCTCTGAGGGAATACCGCCTTCCACCTGATGGTCTGTCTCTGAGGGAACACCGCCTACCACCTGATGGTCTGTCTCTGAGGGAACACCGCCTTCCACCTGATGGCAAAACTCGAGTCACACCACACTATTTCTGCCTCAATGCACAAATTCACGTTGTTGTTTATTAATGACTAGAGAAAGTTAAATATTTCTTTCGATATTAAAAAGTAGACACGATGAGCTGCTAATTCCAACGACGCAATCCAATCGATACACGTGGCTACTCATTCTGCTGCAGTGCCGAAGTCATGAAGAAGCGTGTATTGTCTTGTAAAAGTGTTGAATCAAAACACTGTTGACAGTTCTGTGTAGAAGAAGAAGAAACAGCAGCTCTCTGGTGTATTCTTGGACAGTCTCTCTCTGGTTTATTCCTGGACAGTTTCTCTCTGGTGTATTCTTGGACAGTCTCTCTCTGGTTTATTCTTGGACAGTCTCTCTCTGGTGTATTCTTGGACAGTTTCTCTCTGGTGTATTCTTGGACAGTCTCTCTCTGGTTTATTCTTGGACAGTCTCTCTCTGGTGTATTCCTGGACAGTTTCTCTCTGGTGTATTCTTGGACAGTCTCTCTCTGGTTTATTCTTGGACAGTCTCTCTCTGGTGTATTCCTGGACAGTTTCTCTCTGGTGTATTCTTGGACAGTCTCTCTCTGCTGTATTCTTGGACAGTCTCTCTCTGGTGTATTCTTGGACAGTCTCTCTCTGGTGTATTCTTGGACAGTCTCTCTCTGGTGTATTCTTGGACAGTCTCTCTCTGGTGTATTCTTGGACAGTCTCTCTCTGGTGTATTCTTGGACAGTCTCTCTCTGGTGTATTCCTGGACAGTTTCTCTCTGGTGTATTCTTGGACAGTCTCTCTCTGGTGTATTCTTGGACAGTCTCTCTCTGCTGTATTCTTGGACAGTCTCTCTCTGGTGTATTCTTGGACAGTCTCTCTCTGGTTTATTCTTGGACAGTCTCTCTCTGGTTTATTCTTGGACAGTCTCTCTCTGGTGTATTCTTGGACAGTCTCTCTCTGGTTTATTCTTGGACAGTCTCTCTCTGGTCATGTGGTTTTAAAAGTTACGGAACCTCATGGCTAATACTAAACCTTGTTTTGGGGTCTTGGAAGCTGTAGGCGCGGTGATTTGAGCTATTCGATTGGCCAGTACAGTTGTCTCTCTTAATATATTTCTCCTGGTCCGATGGACAGGCGGAATCTATCCATTGTCTGTACTTTGCCTACCGAGCGCACAGGGCCTCTGAATCAAGTGCACCTAGCTCCAACAGGGCTTCTGAATCAAGTGCACCTAGCTCCAACAGGGCTTCTGAATCTAGTGCACCTACCTCCAACAGGGCTTCTGAATCAAGTGTACCTACTTCCAACAGGGCTTCTGAAACAAGTGTACCTACTTCCAACAGGGCTTCTGAATCAAGTGCACCTTACTCCAACAGGGCTTCTGAATCAAGTGCACTTTACTTCAACAGGGCTTCTGAATCAAGTGCACCTACTTCCAACAGTGCTTCTGAATCAAGTGCACCTACTTCCAACAGGGCTTCTGAATCAAGTGCACCTTACTCCAACAGGGCTTCTGAATCAAGTGCACCTACTTCCAACAGGGCTTCTGAATCAAGTGCACCTACTTCCAACACGGCTTCTGAATCAAGTGCACCTACTTCCAACAGGGCTTCTGAATCAAGTGCACCTTCTTCCAACAGGGCTTCTGAATCAAGTGCACCTACTTCCAACAGGGCTTCTGAATCAAGTGCACCTACCTCCAACAGGGCTTCTGAATCAAGTGCACCTACTTCCAACAGGGCTTCTGAATCAAGTGCACCTACTTCCAACAGGGCTTCTGAATCAAGTGTACCTACTTCCAACAGGGCTTCTGAATCAAGTGCACCTTCCTCCAACAGGGCTTCTGAATCAAGTGCACCTACTTCCAACAGGGACTCTGAATCAAGTGCACCTAGCTCCAACAGGGCTTCCGAATCAAGTGTACCTACTTCCAACAGGGCTTCTGAATCAAGTGTACCTACTTCCAACAGGGCTTCTGAATCAAGTGTACCTACTTCCAACAGGGCTTCTGAATCAAGTGCACCTTACTCCAACAGGGCTTCTGAATCAAGTGCACCTACTTCCAACAGGGCTTCTGAATCAAGTGCACCTACTTCCAACACGGCTTCTGAATCAAGTGCACCTACTTCCAACAGGGCTTCTGAATCAAGTGCACCTTCTTCCAACAGGGCTTCTGAATCAAGTGCACCTACTTCCAACAGGGCTTCTGAATCAAGTGCACCTACCTCCAACAGGGCTTCTGAATCAAGTGCACCTACTTCCAACAGGGCTTCTGAATCAAGTGCACCTACTTCCAACAGGGCTTCTGAATCAAGTGCACCTTCCTCCAACAGGGCTTCTGAATCAAGTGCACCTACTTCCAACAGGGACTCTGAATCAAGTGCACCTAGCTCCAACAGGGCTTCTGAATCAAGTGCACCTATCTCCAACAGGGCTTCTGAATCAAGCGCACCTACTTCCAACACGGCTTCTGAATCAAGTGCACCTACTTCCAACAGGGCTTCTGAATCAAGTGCACCTACTTCCAACAGGGCTTCTGAATCAAGTGCACCTACCTCCAACAGGGCTTCTGAATCAAGTGCACCTACCTCCAACAGGGCTTCTGAATCAAGTGTTGAAATAATTTAACTAATAAATAGAACAACAAGACTTTATCTTTGGCTTTTCTACAGAAATGTTAGGAATGCGTTGAAGATAGACCAGTCAATCACAATGAATCAATCAAATTGATTTATAAAGCCCTTTTTACATCAGCCAATGTCACAAAGTCCTATACAGAAATCCAGCCTAAAACCCCAAACAGCAAGCAATGCAGATGTAGAAGCATGGTGGCTAGGAAAAACTCCCTAGAATGGCAGGAATCTAGGAAGAAACCTAGAGAGGAACCAGGATCTGAGGGGTGGCCAGTCCTCTTCTGGCTGTGCCAGGTGGAGATTATAACAGTACATGGCCAAGATGTTCAAATGTTCATAGATGACCAGCAGGGTCAAATAATAATAATCACAGTGGTTGTAGAGGGTGCAGCAAGTCAGCACCTCAGGAGTAAATGTCAGTTGGCTTTTCATATTTGATAATTCAGAGTTAGAGACAGCAGGTGCGGTAGAGAGAGTCGAAAACAGCAGGTCTGGGACAGGTAGCATGTCAGGTGAACTGTTCAGGATTCCATAGCCGCAGGCAGAAAAGTTGAAACTGGAGCAGCAACACGACCATGTGGACCAGGGACAGCAAGGAGTCATCAGGCCAGGTAGTCCTGAGGCATGGTCCCAGGGCTCAGGTCCTCCAAGAGGGAAGGGAGAGGGAGAGAGAGGGAATTAGAGGAAGCATACTTAAATTCATGCAAGATACCGGATAAGACAGGAGAAATACTCCAGATATAACAGACTGACCCTAGTCCCCCGACACATAAACTATTGCAGCTGCTGCCCCTTCCGACGATAGTACAGGGCCAACCAGGCTATGGGATATAACCCCACCCACTTTGCCAAATTACAGCCCCCACACCACTAGAGGGATATCTTCAATTTTACTACCCTGAGACAAAGCTGAGAATAGCCCACAAAGATCTCCCCCACGGCACAAACCCAAGGGGGGCGCCAACCCGGACAGGAAGATCACGTCAGTGACTCAACCCACACAAGTGACGCACCCCTCCTAGGAACGGCATGGAGGAGCACCAGTAAGCCAGTGACTTAGCCCCTGTAATAGGGTTAGAGGCAGAGAATCCCAGTGGAGAGAGGGGAACCGGCCAAGCAGAGACAGCAAGGGTGGTTCCTCACTCCAGTGCCTATGTGTTCACCTTCACACCCCTGGGCCAGACTACACTCAATCATATAACCCACTGAACAGATGAGTTTACAATAAAGAATTGACCATTCTATAAAAATTGAGCTCTATAGGAGAAATCCCTGACTCCAGCTGTTTGCTTAGAAATTCTAGGGACAATTAGGAGGCCTGTGTCTTGTAACCGTAGAGTATGTTTAGGTATGTACGGCAGTACCAAATCAGAGAGATAGGTAAGAGCAAGCCCATGTAATGCTTTGTAGGTTAGCAGTAAAATCTTGAAATCAGCCCTAGCCTTAACAGGAAGCCAGTGTAGAGAGGCTAGGAATGGAGTAATATGATCACATTTTATGAGTTTATTTAGTGCTTTATCCAGGTAGCTGGAAAGTAGAGCATTGCAGTAGTCTAATCTAGAAGTGACAAAAGCATGGATGAACTTTTCTGCATAATTTTTGGACTGTTACGAAGATGGAAAAAAAGCTGTCCTTGAAAGATTCTTGATACGTTCGTCAAAAGAGAGATCAGAGTCCAGAGTGGCGCCGAGGTCCTTCACAGTTTTATTTGAGACGACTGTACAACCATCAAGATCAATTGTCAGATCCAACAGAAGATCTCTTGGGACCTAGAACTAGCATCTCTGTTTTGTCCAAGTTTAAAAGTAAAACATTTGCCGCCATCCACTTCCTTATGTCTGAAACACAGGCTTCCATTGAGGGCAATTTTGGGGCTTCACCATGTTTCATCGAAGTGTACAACTTTGTGTCATCCGCATAGCAGTGAAAGTTAACATTATTTTTCATCATTTTGGCATCATCAAGAGGTAAAATATATAGTGAAAACAATAGTGGTCCTAAAACGGAACCTTGAGGAACACCGAAATGTACAATTGATTTGTCAGAGGACAAACCATCCACAGAGACAAACTGATATCTTTCCAACAAATAAGATCTAAACCAGGCCAGAACTATCTAAACCAGGCCAGAACTTGTCCGTGTAGACCTATTAGGGTTTCCAATCTCTCCAAAAGTATGTGGTGATCGATGGTGTCAAAAACAGCACTAAGGTCTAGGAGCAACGAGGACAGATGCAGAGCCTCGGTCTGATGACATTAAAAGGTCATTTACCACCGTCATGAGTGCAGTCTTAGTGCTATGATGGGGTCTAAAACCAGACTGAAACATTTCGTATACATTGTTTGTCTTCAGTAAAGGAAGTGAGTTGCTGCGCAACAGATTTATCAAAACAATTTGAGAGGAATGGGAGATTCGACATAGGCCGATAGTTTTTTAAATATTTTCTGGGAACTTTTTTGGCTTTTTCAAGAGAGGCTTTATTACTGCCACTTTTAGTGAGTTTGGTACACATCCGGTGGATGGGGTTGTTTGATAACCACTAGCCAACACTTTCTCGATCTGAACTCCTAACGCGAAGTGGGCGTGGCTGGTGTGGCTTCATGACAATGATTGCAAGAGCAGCTTGTCATTGATTTGATGGCTCCAACTCAGTTTCACTGCCAAAAACATCCTCTATGTGGGTGTCTGCTATTGCTGGTAAAGGCTGGATCTGATTGAATCTCAACAAGATCTCACAGTCTCATATCAGAATTAGATGTTCATCCGTGCTTCTCAAACCTCAAATTTCAAGGATGTTCCAAACATCACATTTTGAAGTGTTTATGGTTGAGTTTAGGCATTAACTCTGAATTGTTAGGGTTAGGGTTTAGTTCTGGCATTAACTCTGAATTGTTAAGGTTAGGGTTTAGTTTGGGCATTAACTCTGAATTGTTAAGGTTAGGGTTTAGTTTAGGCATTAACTCTGAATTGTTAAGGTTAGGGTTTAGTTTAGGCATTAACTCTGAATTGTTAAGGTTAGGATTTAGTTTAGGCATTAACTCTGAATTGTTAAGGTTAGGATTTAGTTTAGGCATTAACTCTGAATTGTTAGGGTTAAGCTCAGGCATTAACTTCAAAATCTTAAACTCTGAATGGTTAAGGTAAGGGATACGGTGTGGGATATGCTTAAAACAAAAATCTCATAAACAACTTCCTATCTCTGGATTCAAACATGGCACCAAGAGGCAAATGTTGCACTCATCCACCATCCTCATCCACAACACCTTGGCAAAACCCAAACCTACTTAAAGGTAATGGCGCTCACTGTTGCCCCTAGAGGCCAGTTTCCACATCATCTCCCGACATCCTCAGACATGGATGGATGTAGAATACTGACTTGTAATCACTGGTAACCTGGCTGTGAATATAGGCCTATATAGTAGGGCCGTTCTCCCACTCCTCCCTCCACTATCTCCAAATATCTCTCCTCTGAGAAATGAGGTTTTGTTAGCTTGTTAGCTTGTGCTGGAAATGTACAATGGACCAATAACAACCAAATGTAACACGGTTCATATGAGAATTACCTCAAGTAAATGCACCATAAAAGACAATATGTGTTTAGAAAGAAAGAAAGAGATTTATTCATAGTATGAACAGCATAATCATGTTGGAGGGAATTATATTTGGAGTAAAAGTAGAATAACTAACTCGTTTTAAAACGGTTCCTAAAGTGCAAAGTGAACGTTTCATGTTCAATAATACAACCATGGTAATGTTAATAGAAAATCTAATTCAGATCTAGCGTACTGAGTTTTGGTGATGAATAACCTAGAATCAATCTCGCATTCCTTTAGCGCTTTGAATGACGCCACTGCGTATCCGACATTCTCGGTGATTAGCAATGAAGCGGTTGAGGAAAAGGATATCGGTGTAATGTACTGCGGCGGTATAGAGTTTAATCGTTTCATTTCCGTCTCGGGTTTCCCCAGGAGAAAGTGGCCTACAACTGTCACTATATAAACAGTGACAGGGGAAGGGCAACCATGGCACATTGAGAACAGACTCCTGCAGCCACCTGGTCTTTTCGTTTAAAAAACACAGTTGGAGGATGACACGGGTCAGTCTGCAGAATTAAAGCATTATGCTATTTTGAAATATATAATTAAATTAGTATTTTAAATGATATTTAATGACATTGTATATGAATGGAATATGTTTAGGGACAGGTTATTATAGGCTAATGGTTTCGATGTGCGTGTCAAACGATCAATTAGTTGTTTAATTTTTGTTGTTGTTGATCATCTGAGTTTTAAACTTCTGCTATGCACATTGATTATTATTATTATTTACGATCTACTTGTTGTCGCATGAAAAACTTTTGCTTTCTTCGCCGTTTTCCAGATGTTAGTTCTTTGCATCTGCGGTTGCCTGAGTTTTGTATGGCTGTCGTCAGCAAAGAGATGTTTCAATCAGAGGGGTGTGGATCGGCGGGCTTCAAGGTTCATCATGAGCATCCACTGCTTTAGGACGGCTGTGTCTGACAGCATCCACCTGCAACGGCAATGGGACAGACAGAGCTGCCCCAGCTTCCAACTCCACACTGGGTCTCTGTCATCGGTGCAATTCAACAACCGCTCTCTCTCCCCCTGGCGGTACAGGTAAGGTATCGCCCTTCAGCATTCTGTAAAACAGCACAATATGTAATAGCGTCATTTCAACGGCCTGGTCCTGACACTTTGTTTGGTAAACTGAAGGATGGGACTGGGGAAATAGAACTCTCAAATGAATAGTCAGCTTTGGATGGCAGGACTGACGGCACATGATTGACATGATGTTTCAAACGTTTTGAAGACAAACACAAAGAATGGAGTAAAAGCCTATGAAAAGGTCAAATAGTTACTAATCATTTAATGATGCTATTAATGTGCATGTATTTTCATTTTTTTGATGCCATTCATCAAATTCAATGCATATATCTAATCAGTGGACGTTTCCGATAATATCAGGCTACACTGTGACATCACGTTGGGCTTCTGATATCATTTCACGACGTCGCTCTCTTACAGAATCGATGAGAGAGAGGACAGGATTCCTGCTAAAATCCTGGTGGCTGAGTGTCTGTATGAGGGCTGCATCGTCAACAAGCACGAGGACAAGACATATAACTCTGTCCCCGTTCTGGCCACTATCACCGTGCTCCAGAAGACTGTGTGCCCTGGCAACCCTCGACACTACCTGGTGACAGTCGACTCGGTCACCATCCCTGTGGCATGCACATGTGTTGTACCCAGACAGATGATTTAATCTCTTGGATTAGGTTAAGTGTTACGCACGTGTCCAAAATGGCACCCTATTCCCTATGTAGTGCACTACGATACATCCCTGTCCAAAATGGCACCCTATTCCCTATGTAGTGCACTATGATACGCACATGTCCAAAATGGCACCCTATTCCCTATGTAGTGCACTACGATACATCCCTGTCCAAAATGGCACCCTATTCCCTATGTAGTGCACTATGATACGCACATGTCCAAAATGGCACCCTATTCCCTATGTAGTGCACTACGTTTGACCAGAGCCCTATGGGCCACAATTTGTGTCTGTGCTTAATACACACAGACACAACCTTGGATTAGATTCATTCTTATAGAGATGATTATAGAATAAATAACCATTTAAGTAGTGAGATTTCTCACCAAAAATAAAAAAGAAGTTGTGTTTGTTTTAAAACTCACCTTAGGCCTTCCTGTTGAGATATTTTCGTCTTTAAAAAAAAAACAAATGTTTTTTTTACCTTTATTTTACTAGGCAAGTCAGTTAAGAACAAATTCTTATTTTCAATGATGGCCTAGGAACAGTGGGTTAACTGCCTTATTCAGGGAGCAGAACGACAGATTTGTACCTTGTCAGCTCGGGGGTTTGAACTTGCAACCTTCTGGTTACTAGTCCAACACTCTAACCACTAGGCCACCCTGCCGACTATGAATGTGAATGTGAATTGGACAGATCATTCAAGCAATATTGGTTGGAATATGGTTGTAAAATGGTTTGGTTGGAATATGGCTGTAAAATGTCTTATGCCGGGGGGGTTTTCTAGAACCTGGACTTTGGTAAATTGATGAGGTAGAAAATGTCTGTTCCTGCTGTATACAGATAGTAGAACTGCTGGGGTTTCCCACTGGTGTGTATAACTAATATGTTGTCTTTGTGTATTAGTCAATGACCTATTGATCAATGGTCTTAGGGACATAGGAAATTCAACTCCTCGGTTATGCTGTTGTGTCCACTAGATATCTCAGTGAGACGATAACGTGACATGATGTTCGCTTTCACTTGTTGATATAATCCCCTTCTGGGAACTTCAGTGGTTCAATCTGCAGTGTTGTATGTGTTATAAAATCAATCTGCAGTCCTCTCCCAGTGTTGTCCGTCTTATCAAATCAATCTGCAGTCCTCTCCCAGTGTTGTCCGTCTTATAAAATCAATCTGCAGTCCTCTCCCAGTGTTGTCCGTCTTATAAAATCAATCTGCAATCCTCTCCCAGTGTTGTCCGTCTTATAAAATCCTATCATGGTAAACGGTACCCTGTGAGCCCTCAAACGATTCTGCTAACCATTGTTTGTACTCGAGTTTGTATGTATAAAAAATAAAAATAAATCTATAGACAGCTTTTATGCAATGGGTGTGTCTAATCCTGAATGCTGATTGGTTAAAACCGCATTCCAGCCGGTGTCTATTCCACAAGTTACCACCAGCTAAATCTATGGCGTTAAAAATGCCTATTTACTCTGTTCCATCTGACTCCGCAATACAAAGTTTCGTCAGCCCAGCCAGGCAATTTATGAACTTGATCTCCACTATGAAAAGCATAGTCTCACATTTAGTTTTCAACAGCGGAGATTTGTATAAACCTTACTGTCTGTCTCTCTGACATTTGCAACATTGCTTCAATATTCAAATTCTCACCAGCTGTCCCATAGTAATGAACAGTCGGGACAAAACAGACAGGCAGGCAGCATTTCTCAGCCAGTCTAAATCATGAATCAGCTGGCGTCATTTTTAAGGATGTAAGAAATGTAAATTGAAAAAAAGTCCAACGAAATGAAGTGCAGCTAATTTGCATTCTTTCCAGCTTCAGTTTGAAGTGATTGTGTTGTTGGCTTGCTCCTCTGAACAACAGTGCCCTGACGAGTGAGCAAATTTTCAATGCGAGGCGAAAATTGCGCTTATTAGCTCATTGTTATGGACGTATCAAAATAAATGTCACTAGAAAACAGCTTAAACAAATGCAGCTGCTGTTGTTATTCGGTGTGCTCTGTTTGACGTGACTCTAAGTCAGACGTAGTTGGCTAGCTAGAAAGCAAGGGACAAGAACATGGCCAGACAGTATGGCAATGGAACATTTAGAACAAACGACCGGGGCGCGTCCATAGATACAGAACTAAAAGAATGAACAACTGGGTCGCGTCTCTGGAAACTGAACCGATAGAACGAACGACCAGTCGGCTTTGGTAGCAACCCTAGATTTGTGTCGTGACTATATCTTGTGGAAGGATGAAATAGAATGAATAAATTCATCAGAATAATGTCTTTAATGAAAATATGTCAATCATTATTTTAATATGTTGGTCATCCCATTGCATAAAAGTGATAATGTCCTTGAAGCCAGTGTTTGGAGGACATATTGGCAAACGTTGTCTTTGGCCTAACCACACCCATGTCAATATATCCTTGGGCATTATCATTTAAATCATCTCTGAACCCAGAACTAAACCAGCGCTGGTCCCCCAGCTAGCTTCTCAAGGAACTAGTTCATATGCCTTATACACATAAACCTATAATCATGCAAACCTTCTACTGAACATACATAACAATGAGCATGGATAGATCATTGTAATAATAATGAGAGAAAGTTGTAAAACTACTCTTTATATACATTTAGACCATGAAATAAAACATGTCATTAAAATAAAGTAGAAAAATATCACACACACAAAATTGTACCTCTGTACAAGTTTCAGTACGATATCGTGTTCTCCAATGTAGATTTTTTTTTTTTTGGGGGGGGGGCAGTAAGTAACAACCCAGCACCACAAAGGATATAAGACTGGAAGTGTGTCTAATCCAAATTCAGTAACATCATCATGATTATTAAACGATTTAATTAAAGTGGAAATGCATTACAAATTCACCAGATTTACATCGTTGCCAAGAACAAACTAAGGAAGTGATTAGTACATCAGTCAGTCTGTTACTGTAGGAGATCAGCAGGGAGGACCAGGTTTGTGTAGGTCTGTCCATGCGTTGACCTGGTGAGTGATACTGTGTGTGGTGGTGGCTATCAGCCGTGAGTAGGTGCAGCGGTCATAAGCCACAGGGGAAACCTGGAAGAGGTTTCCACTGGGGGGGTCAGTAGGCCGGATGCCCAGGTGTCTCATACACAGTCCCAGATACACATCCTCTATGTAGACGGCTTTAACATGCCTGGACGCCTCCACCAGCTTCCTGGGGAGGTCTAAGGTGAAGACATAGCCCAGGCCCAGAGCATAAGGTGGATATACTGGTTCAGGAAACACCTCCTTTGGAAGGAACCATTTGGAGTTACGGTCTCTTAGAACAGCACCCCGTCGGGCCACTAGTCCAGTCTGGTAGTTCTGCTTTGGAGCGTGAAGCAGCATGTTGACCAAGGTGTTCACGTTGAGGAACATGTCTGAGTCGATCTTCATGGCGTAGGAGGCGTTGGGGCAGCGAGAGCTCAGCCACTCCATCATCACCATGGTCTTGATGGTCAGGTTTTTGTAGCTGTCTATGAAGTCGCTCTGCAGCAGATCCTGGTGCTCTTTGCTCTCCTGCAGCACCTTCTCCTGGAGCTGCTCTGTCTCCTCTCCACTGGGCAGTCCCAGCAGGAAGAACAGACGGACCTCTTTGCCCAGTACCTGCCTCTCACTGCCCCAAGTCCTGCGGACGGCCTCACGAGCGTCCCTGTTATAGGGCGCCACTGGCACCATCAGAACCAGGAAGGGGTTCTGCTCCCGGCATTTCTCTGGCTCATCCAGGATGAAGATGTACTCTGATGGGTATTCTACATGGTACGGTCCTGGGGACACATACGGAGGAGGAGTGGCCAGAACTGCCTTGACCTCTGTGATCAGATTAGTGATGATGGTCAGTGCAGAGGTGATGGAACTAGTTTCATGATGTGTTGTGTTGAGTTTGATGGCCTGTTGAGTAGAGTGGATACGTGAAGTCTGACGATCTGTTGAATTGGCAGACGCAGTTTCATGAGCGTCTATGGTAAAACCAGTGGAGTTGAGAGAAACTGCTTCGCTACTGGTGTTGACTGAACGACCGTGGTATTCTGCCCACCATCTTGGGACACACTCTGCTGACTTGTGGTTGGTGAAGAACAAGATGGCCGCCACGGTGACGAGCAGGATGAGGAAACGGCAACGAAAACAGGACCAGCAGCAGCGTCTCCCACCTTCCGCCATCTCCTGACTGGGAGGAGAGAAACACAAATGGTGAAGTCATCTTGTACATCCTTGAGTTGTATAAAAAAAACTCACCATCATTATGTTTCTGTGGCATTGCGGTCTTCAAAAAATGATGTATATTAACAGTTATCGAATAGATTAGGACGTTCTGATTTGATTTCTAGCCATAGACTCAACAATGGTGCCATTTTAACTTCTGGAATGATACTTAGTTTGATGTTAAAACAAAACGTCAGAACAGACTTCTGATGTGCATGTGATCACATACATTGGTCATCTCTCATTGATCTAGATAGGAGAGTGGCACTCAAAGCCATGCTTGAGTTCTGAGTCAAGCAGATGAGGTGCAGCTCTTCGGGAGTGTTCACCCACCCGTCTCGACCAATGAGAGAAGACACAGATACTCTAAGATTTTTTTAGATAACTTTTTTTATTTCACCTTTTATTTAACCAGGTAGTCTAGTTGACAACACCTTTATTTAACCAGGTAGTCTAGTTGACAACACCTTTATTTAACCAGGTAGTCTAGTTGACAACACCTTTATTTAACCAGGTAGGGCTAGTTGAGAACACCTTTATTTAACCAGGTAGGCTAGTTGAGAACACCTTTATTTAACCAGGTAGGGCTAGTTGAGAACACCTTTATTTAACCAGGTAGTCTAGTTGAGAACACCTTTATTTAACCAGGTAGTCTAGTTGACAACACCTTTATTTAACCAGGTAGTCTAGTTGACAACACCTTTATTTAACCAGGTAGTCTAGTTGACAACACCTTTATTTAACCAGGTAGGGCTAGTTGAGAACACCTTTATTTAACCAGGTAGGCTAGTTGAGAACACCTTTATTTAACCAGGTAGGCTAGTTGAGAACACCTTTATTTAACCAGGTAGTCTAGTTGAGAACACCTTTATTTAACCAGGTAGGCCAGTTGAGAACACCTTTATTTAACCAGGTAGTCTAGTTGACAACACCTTTATTTAACCAGGTAGGGCTAGTTGAGAACACCTTTATTTAACCAGGTAGTCTAGTTGAGAACACCTTTATTTAACCAGGTAGGCTAGTTGAGAACACCTTTATTTAACCAGGTAGGCTAGTTGAGAACACCTTTATTTAACCAGGTAGGCTAGTTGAGAACACCTTTATTTAACCAGGTAGGCTAGTTGAGAACACCTTTATTTAACCAGGTAGGCTAGTTGAGAACACCTTTATTTAACCAGGTAGGCTAGTTGAGAACACCTTTATTTAACCAGGTAGGCTAGTTGAGAACACCTTTATTTAACCAGGTAGGCTAGTTGAGAACACCTTTATTTAACCAGGTAGTCTAGTTGAGAACACCTTTATTTAACCAGGTAGGCTAGTTGAGAACACCTTTATTTAACCAGGTAGGCTAGTTGAGAACACCTTTATTTAACCAGGTAGGCTAGTTGAGAACACCTTTATTTAACCAGGTAGGCAAGTTGAGAACACCTTTATTTAACCAGGTAGGCTAGTTGAGAACACCTTTATTTAACCAGGTAGGCTAGTTGAGAACACCTTTATTTAACCAGGTAGGCTAGTTGAGAACACCTTTATTTAACCAGGTAGACTAGTTGAGAACACCTTTATTTAACCAGGTAGACTAGTTGAGAACACCTTTATTTAACCAGGTAGGCTAGTTGAGAACACCTTTATTTAACCAGGTAGGCTAGTTGAGAACACCTTTATTTAACCAGGTAGTCTAGTTGAGAACACCTTTATTTAACCAGGTAGGGCTAGTTGAGAACACCTTTATTTAACCAGGTAGGCTAGTTGAGAACACCTTTATTTAACCAGGTAGTCTAGTTGAGAACACCTTTATTTAACCAGGTAGGCTAGTTGAGAACACCTTTATTTAACCAGGTAGTCTAGTTGAGAACACCTTTATTTAACCAGGTAGGGCTAGTTGAGAACACCTTTATTTAACCAGGTAGGCTAGTTGAGATCACCTTTATTTAACCAGGTAGTCTAGTTGAGAACACCTTTATTTAACCAGGTAGTCTAGTTGAGAACACCTTTATTTAACCAGGTAGGGCTAGTTGAGAACACCTTTATTTAACCAGGTAGGCTAGTTGAGAACACCTTTATTTAACCAGGTAGGCTAGTTGAGAACACCTTTATTTAACCAGGTAGGCTAGTTGAGAACACCTTTATTTAACCAGGTAGGCTAGTTGAGAACACCTTTATTTAACCAGGTAGGCTAGTTGAGAACACCTTTATTTAACCAGGTAGGCTAGTTGAGAACACCTTTATTTAACCAGGTAGGCTAGTTGAGAACACCTTTATTTAACCAGGTAGGCTAGTTGAGAACACCTTTATTTAACCAGGTAGGCTAGTTGAGAACACCTTTATTTAACCAGGTAGGCTAGTTGAGAACACCTTTATTTAACCAGGTAGGCTAGTTGAGAACACCTTTATTTAACCAGGTAGGCTAGTTGAGAACACCTTTATTTAACCAGGTAGTCTAGTTGAGAACACCTTTATTTAACCAGGTAGGCTAGTTGAGAACACCTTTATTTAACCAGGTAGGCCAGTTGAGAACACCTTTATTTAACCAGGTAGACTAGTTGAGAACACCTTTATTTAACCAGGTAGTCTAGTTGAGAACACCTTTATTTAACCAGGTAGACTAGTTGAGAACACCTTTATTTAACCAGGTAGACTAGTTGAGAACACCTTTATTTAACCAGGTAGGCTAGTTGAGAACACCTTTATTTAACCAGGTAGTCTAGTTGAGAACACCTTTATTTAACCAGGTAGTCTAGTTGAGAACACCTTTATTTAACCAGGTAGACTAGTTGAGAACACCTTTATTTAACCAGGTAGGCTAGTTGAGAACACCTTTATTTAACCAGGTAGTCTAGTTGAGAACACCTTTATTTAACCAGGTAGTCTAGTTGAGAACACCTTTATTTAACCAGGTAGTCTAGTTGAGAACACCTTTATTTAACCAGGTAGTCTAGTTGAGAACACCTTTATTTAACCAGGTAGGCTAGTTGAGAACACCTTTATTTAACCAGGTAGTCTAGTTGAGAACACCTTTATTTAACCAGGTAGTCTAGTTGAGAACACCTTTATTTAACCAGGTAGGCTAGTTGAGAACACCTTTATTTAACCAGGTAGGCTAGTTGAGAACACCTTTATTTAACCAGGTAGGCTAGTTGAGAACACCTTTATTTAACCAGGTAGTCTAGTTGAGAACACCTTTATTTAACCAGGTAGTCTAGTTGAGAACACCTTTATTTAACCAGGTAGGCTAGTTGAGAACACCTTTATTTAACCAGGTAGTCTAGTTGAGAACACCTTTATTTAACCAGGTAGACTAGTTGAGAACACCTTTATTTAACCAGGTAGACTAGTTGAGAACACCTTTATTTAACCAGGTAGTCTAGTTGAGAACACCTTTATTTAACCAGGTAGGCTAGTTGAGAACACCTTTATTTAACCAGGTAGTCTAGTTGAGAACACCTTTATTTAACCAGGTAGGCTAGTTGAGAACACCTTTATTTAACCAGGTAGGCTAGTTGAGAACACCTTTATTTAACCAGGTAGTCTAGTTGAGAACACCTTTATTTAACCAGGTAGGCTAGTTGAGAACACCTTTATTTAACCAGGTAGGCTAGTTGAGAACACCTTTATTTAACCAGGTAGGCTAGTTGAGAACACCTTTATTTAACCAGGTAGTCTAGTTGAGAACACCTTTATTTAACCAGGTAGGGCTAGTTGAGAACACCTTTATTTAACCAGGTAGGGCTAGTTGAGAACACCTTTATTTAACCAGGTAGTCTAGTTGGGAACACCTTTATTTAACCAGGTAGGCTAGTTGAGAACACCTTTATTTAACCAGGTAGGCTAGTTGAGAACACCTTTATTTAACCAGGTAGGCTAGTTGAGAACACCTTTATTTAACCAGGTAGTCTAGTTGAGAACACCTTTATTTAACCAGGTAGGCTAGTTGAGAACACCTTTATTTAACCAGGTAGTCTAGTTGAGAACACCTTTATTTAACCAGGTAGGCTAGTTGAGAACACCTTTATTTAACCAGGTAGGCTAGTTGAGAACACCTTTATTTAACCAGGTAGGCTAGTTGAGAACACCTTTATTTAACCAGGTAGTCTAGTTGAGAACACCTTTATTTAACCAGGTAGTCTAGTTGAGAACACCTTTATTTAACCAGGTAGGCTAGTTGAGAACACCTTTATTTAACCAGGTAGGCTAGTTGAGAACACCTTTATTTAACCAGGTAGGCTAGTTGAGAACACCTTTATTTAACCAGGTAGGCTAGTTGAGAACACCTTTATTTAACCAGGTAGGCTAGTTGAGAACACCTTTATTTAACCAGGTAGGCTAGTTGAGAACACCTTTATTTAACCAGGTAGGCTAGTTGAGAACACCTTTATTTAACCAGGTAGTCTAGTTGAGAACACCTTTATTTAACCAGGTAGGCTAGTTGAGAACACCTTTATTTAACCAGGTAGGCTAGTTGAGAACACCTTTATTTAACCAGGTAGGCTAGTTGAGAACACCTTTATTTAACCAGGTAGGCTAGTTGAGAACACTTTTATTTAACCAGGTAGGCTAGTTGAGAACACCTTTATTTAACCAGGTAGGCCAGTTGAGAACACCTTTATTTAACCAGGTAGGCTAGTTGAGAACACCTTTATTTAACCAGGTAGTCTAGTTGAGAACACCTTTATTTAACCAGGTAGGCTAGTTGAGAACACCTTTATTTAACCAGGTAGTCTAGTTGAGAACACCTTTATTTAACCAGGTAGTCTAGTTGAGAACACCTTTATTTAACCAGGTAGTCTAGTTGAGAACACCTTTATTTAACCAGGTAGTCTAGTTGAGAACACCTTTATTTAACCAGGTAGTCTAGTTGAGAACACCTTTATTTAACCAGGTAGTCTAGTTGAGAACACCTTTATTTAACCAGGTAGTCTAGTTGAGAACACCTTTATTTAACCAGGTAGGCTAGTTGAGAACACCTTTATTTAACCAGGTAGGCTAGTTGAGAACACCTTTATTTAACCAGGTAGTCTAGTTGAGAACACCTTTATTTAACCAGGTAGTCTAGTTGAGAACACCTTTTATTTAACCAGGTAGTCTAGTTGAGAACAAGTTCTCATTTACAACGGCGACTTGGCCAAGATAAAGCAAAGCGGCACAAACAGAGTTACACATGGAGTCAACAAACATACAGTCAATAATACAATAGAGAAACTCTATATACAGTGAGTGGTAATGAGGTAAGATAAGGGAGGTAAGGCAATAAATAGGCCATAGTGGAGAAGTAATTACCATTGAGCAATTAAACACTGGAGTGATAGATGTGCAGAAGATGAATGTTCAAGTAGTGATACTGGAGTGCAAAGGAGCAAGATAAATACATACATAAATACAGTATGGGGATGAGATAGTTGGATGGGCTATTTACAGATAGGCTATGTACAGGTGCAATGATCTGTGAGCTCTGACAACTGATGCTTAACGTTAGTGAGGGAGATATGGGTCCCCAGCTTCAGTGATTTTTGCAATTCATTCCAGTCATTGGCAGCAGACAACTGGAAGGAAAGGCAGCCAAAGGAGGAATTGGCTTTGGGGTTGACCAGTGAAATATACCTGCTGGAGCGCGTGCTATAGGTGGATGTTGCTAGGGTGACCAGTGAGCTGAGATAAGGCGGGACTTTACCTAGCATAGACTTATAGATGACGTGGAGCCAGTGGGTTTGGCGACAAATATGAAGCGAGGGCCAGCCTACGAGAGCATACAGGTCACAGTGGTGGGTAGTACATGGGGCTTTAGTGACAAAACGGATGGCACTGTGAAAGACTGCATCCAATTTTCTGAGTAGAGTGTTGGAGGTTATTTTGTAAATGACATCGCCGAAGTCAAGGATCGGTAGGATGGTCAGTTTTCGAGTGTGTTTGGCAGCATGAGTGACGGATGCTTTGTTGCGAAATAGGAAGCAGATTCTAGAATGGAGATGCTTAATGTGAGTCTGGAAGGAGAGTTTACGGTCTAACCAGACACCCAGGTATTTATAGTGGTTCACATATTCTAAGGTGGCAGAGTATACATTGCACTGAACAGGGGCGCCGCCTCCTCAGGCACTGAACAGGGGCGCCGCCTCCTCAGGCACTGAACAGGGGCGCCGCCTCCTCAGGCACTGAACAGGGGCGCCGCCTCCTCAGGCACTGAACAGGGGCGCCGCCTCCTCAGGCACTGAACAGGGGCGCCGCCTCCTCAGGCACTGAACAGGGGCGCCGCCTCCTCAGGCACTGAACAGGAGCGCCTCCACCCCAGACACTGAACAGGAGCGCCACCCCAGATTCTGAACAGCAGCAGGAACACCATCTCAGACAAACTTTAGTTCTGCCAGAGGTTCTGCCAGAGGTTCTGCCAGAGCTTCACAAGGCAAGTCATCAACATAGATTGAACACCTCACTCAAAACTCCATAATTGTATTACTTTGAATACATCAAATTATAGTAAAAAAACAGATGGATATGAAACATGAAAATACACGTACCTCCTTCCTCCTTTCTTAGTGCCATCTTCCACCATGTTGGAGATCTATCTAGCTGGGGATGGCTGTCAGGTTTAGGTCATTCCACCTTGGCCAACTCTTCTGTCATACAATAAATACAAGTGTCATATGTGGCAAAGGGGGGGAGTTAATATGATTTGTATACGATGTGTCAATTTCATGCTGTTCACCTGCCCCTTTATGTGTGTGTGAACCATAGAGATAGATAGAGCACTCTAGTGGTCAATTTCATGCTGTTCACCTGCCCCTTTATGTGTGTGTGAACCATAGAGATAGAGAGAGCACTCTAGTGGTCAATTTCATGCTGTTAACCTGCCCCTTTATGTGTGTGTGAACCATAGAGATAGATAGAGCACTCTTAGTGACCGAAAACCTCAATTCTAGCATGGGGCAGCGTCATTGAGGACTTTCACCATTTTGAAGTTGTCAACCAGGCGTAATTTCCAATGGGTTAATTAAGGAAGAATCATATAATTCCATCACAGGTCAGCAGGAGGAACCAGCAAACATTCCATCACTGCAGCTGGCAGTAAATCACCAAGCTTGGCTTTATACCTGTTCAAACAACAACCTCCAGGGGGCAGTAATGCACCCTTTCAGTTTGTTAACCAACTCATAGAAGTAACAGAGGAGGATAATTGACTACTTCAGTATGGAGATGGCTTCAATGACGCAGCCCATGTTCTCACAGACGCCAGAATGGGACAGATACAAGTTCGAGTCCTCTAACTGTCTCTATGGTGTGAGCCCAACTCACGTTCAGTTGTTTCTGAGTGGACACACCTGTGTTATATCCCTTTGTAACGAGGGATGTACCTGTCACAGGTGTGACCAATTTGCATGTTTAACAAATCAAGTCTTTCTATTGGATAATTGTTGGATCATGTGATTCAAACTGTGTTATATTTAAACCCCTGTGTTTTTGTTTTTTAGTTAGCCGCCCACTGGAAGTCATGCAGTCCAGAGGCATGGTGCACCCTGGGGGTCGACGGGCCTGGGCTTGGTGAGTGCGTGGCTCATGGCGCTGGTTGAGCTGCATGAGAAGCGTTAGTATGGACACCTTCCTGCTGGTTGACGTGTACGAAATCATGGTCCAGTTCCCACCAATATCCAGCAACTTCACACAGCCATTAAAGAGGAGTGGGACAACATTCCACAGGACACAATCAACAGCCTCATCAACTTTATGCAAAGATGTCACGCTACATGAGACAAATGGTGGTCACACCAGATACTGACT
The DNA here is from genome assembly GCF_002021735.2 of Oncorhynchus kisutch. Classification (NCBI taxonomy): domain Eukaryota; kingdom Metazoa; phylum Chordata; class Actinopteri; order Salmoniformes; family Salmonidae; genus Oncorhynchus; species Oncorhynchus kisutch. The sequence continues at coordinate 85,841 of NW_022262917.1, read as the reverse complement.
GGTTTTCTGATCCATGCCCCACTTTTGTTTAGGTATCTGTGACCAACAGATGACCTGTATTCTCAGTCATGTGACGGCCATAGTTAAAGGCCTAATGAATTTATTTCTATTGGCTGATTTCTCTCCAATGCCACTAGGTCGTCGCTCATCCATATATTTATATATTCTTATTCCATCCCTTTACTTAGATTTGTGTGTATTATGTGCATGTGACCAATACCATCTGCTAACCATGTGACCAATACCATCTGCTAACCATGTGACCAATACCATCTGCTAACCATGTGACCAATACCATCTGCTAACCATGTGACCAATACCATCTGCTAACCATGTGACCAATACCATCTGTTAACCATGTGACCAATAACATCTGCTAACCATGTGACCAATACCATCTGCTAACCATGTGACCAATACCATCTGCTAACCATGTGACCAATACCATCTGTTAACCATGTGACCAATACCATCTGCTAACCATGTGACCAATACCATCTGCTAACCATGTGACCAATACCATCTGCTAACCATGTGACCAATACCATCTGCTAACCATGTGACCAATACCATCTGCTAACCATGTGACCAATACCATCTGTTAACCATGTGACCAATACCATCTGCTAACCATGTGACCAATACCATCTGCTAACCATGTGACCAATACCATCTGCTAACCATGTGACCAATAACATCTGCTAACCATGTGACCAATACCATCTGTTAACCATGTGACCAATACCATCTGCTAACCATGTGACCAATACCATCTGCTAACCATGTGACCAATACCATCTGCTAACCATGTGACCAATACCATCTGCTAACCATGTGACCAATAACATCTGCTAACCATGTGACCAATACCATCTGTTAACCATGTGACCAATACCATCTGCTAACCATGTGACCAATACCATCTGCTAACCATGTGACCAATACCATCTGCTAACCATGTGACCAATACCATCTGCTAACCATGTGACCCGATACCATCTGTTAACCATGTGACCCAATACCATCTGTTAACCATGTGACCCAATACCATCTGTTAACCATGTGACCAATACCATCTGTTAACCATGTGACCCAATACCATCTGTTAACCATGTGACCCAATACCATCTGTTAACCATGTGACCAATACCATCTGTTAACCATGTGACCAATACCATCTGCTAACCATGTGACCAATACCATCTGCTAACCATGTGACCAATACCATCTGCTAACCATGTGACCAATACCATCTGCTAACCATGTGACCAATACCATCTGCTAACCATGTGACCAATACCATCTGCTAACCATGTGACCAATACCATCTGCTAACCATGTGACCAATACCATCTGCTAACCATGTGACCAATACCATCTGCTAACCATGTGACCCAATACCATCTGTTAACCATGTGACCCAATACCATCTGTTAACCATGTGACCCAATACCATCTGTTAACCATGTGACCCAATACCATCTGTTAACCATGTGACCAATACCATCTGTTAACCATGTGACCCAATACCATCTGTTAACCATGTGACCCAATACCATCTGTTAACCATGTGACCCAATACCATCTGTTAACCATGTGACCAATACCATCTGTTAACCATGTGACCAATACCATCTGCTAACCATGTGACCAATACCATCTGCTAACCATGTGACCAATTACATCTGCTAACCATGTGACCAATACCATCTGCTAACCATGTGACCAATAACATCTGCTAACCATGTGACCAATACCATCTGTTAACCATGTGACCAATACCATCTGTTAACCATGTGACCAATACCATCTGCTAACCATGTGACCAATACCATCTGTTAACCATGTGACCAATACCATCTGCTAACCATGTGACCAATACCATCTGCTAACCATGTGACCAATACCATCTGTTAACCATGTGACCAATACCATCTGTTAACCATGTGACCAATACCATCTGTTAACCATGTGACCAATACCATCTGCTAACCATGTGACCAATAACATCTGCTAACCATGTGACCAATAACATCTGCTAACCATGTGACCAATACCATCTGCTAACCATGTGACCAATACCATCTGCTAACCATGTGACCAATACCATCTGCTAACCATGTGACCAATACCATCTGCTAACCATGTGACCCAATACCATCTGTTAACCATGTGACCCAATACCATCTGTTAACCATGTGACCCAATACCATCTGTTAACCATGTGACCCAATACCATCTGTTAACCATGTGACCAATACCATCTGTTAACCATGTGACCCAATACCATCTGTTAACCATGTGACCCAATACCATCTGTTAACCATGTGACCCAATACCATCTGTTAACCATGTGACCAATACCATCTGTTAACCATGTGACCAATACCATCTGCTAACCATGTGACCAATACCATCTGCTAACCATGTGACCAATTACATCTGCTAACCATGTGACCAATACCATCTGCTAACCATGTGACCAATAACATCTGCTAACCATGTGACCAATACCATCTGTTAACCATGTGACCAATACCATCTGTTAACCATGTGACCAATACCATCTGCTAACCATGTGACCAATACCATCTGTTAACCATGTGACCAATACCATCTGTTAACCATGTGACCAATACCATCTGTTAACCATGTGACCCAATACCATCTGTTAACCATGTGACCCAATACCATCTGTTAACCATGTGACCCAATACCATCTGTTAACCATGTGACCAATACCATCTGTTAACCATGTGACCAATACCATCTGCTAACCATGTGACCAATACCATCTGCTAACCATGTGACCAATTACATCTGCTAACCATGTGACCAATACCATCTGCTAACCATGTGACCAATAACATCTGCTAACCATGTGACCAATACCATGTGACCAATACCATCTGTTAACCATGTGACCAATACCATCTGCTAACCATGTGACCAATACCATCTGTTAACCATGTGACCAATACCATCTGCTAACCATGTGACCAATACCATCTGCTAACCATGTGACCAATACCATCTGTTAACCATGTGACCAATACCATCTGTTAACCATGTGACCAATACCATCTGCTAACCATGTGACCAATAACATCTGCTAACCATGTGACCAATAACATCTGCTAACCATGTGACCAATACCATCTGCTAACCATGTGACCAATACCATCTGCTAACCATGTGACCAATACCATCTGCTAACCATGTGACCAATACCATCTGCTAACCATGTGACCCAATACCATCTGTTAACCATGTGACCCAATACCATCTGTTAACCATGTGACCCAATACCATCTGTTAACCATGTGACCCAATACCATCTGTTAACCATGTGACCAATACCATCTGTTAACCATGTGACCCAATACCATCTGTTAACCATGTGACCCAATACCATCTGTTAACCATGTGACCCAATACCATCTGTTAACCATGTGACCAATACCATCTGTTAACCATGTGACCAATACCATCTGCTAACCATGTGACCAATACCATCTGCTAACCATGTGACCAATTACATCTGCTAACCATGTGACCAATACCATCTGCTAACCATGTGACCAATAACATCTGCTAACCATGTGACCAATACCATCTGTTAACCATGTGACCAATACCATCTGTTAACCATGTGACCAATACCATCTGCTAACCATGTGACCAATACCATCTGTTAACCATGTGACCAATACCATCTGCTAACCATGTGACCAATACCATCTGCTAACCATGTGACCAATACCATCTGTTAACCATGTGACCAATACCATCTGTTAACCATGTGACCAATACCATCTGTTAACCATGTGACCAATACCATCTGCTAACCATGTGACCAATAACATCTGCTAACCATGTGACCAATAACATCTGCTAACCATGTGACCAATACCATCTGCTAACCATGTGACCAATACCATCTGCTAACCATGTGACCAATACCATCTGCTAACCATGTGACCAATACCATCTGCTAACCATGTGACCAATACCATCTGCTAACCATGTGACCAATACCATCTGCTAACCATGTGACCAATACCATCTGCTAACCATGTGACCAATAACATCTGCTAACCATGTGACCAATACCATCTGTTAACCATGTGACCAATACCATCTGCTAACCATGTGACCAATACCATCTGCTAACCATGTGACCAATACCATCTGCTAACCATGTGACCAATACCATCTGTTAACCATGTGACCAATACCATCTGCTAACCATGTGACCAATACCATCTGCTAACCATGTGACCAATAACATCTGCTAACCATGTGACCAATACCATCTGTTAACCATGTGACCAATAACATCTGTTAACCATGTGACCAATACCATCTGCTAACCATGTGACCAATAACATCTGCTAACCATGTGACCAATACCATCTGCTAACCATGTGACCAATACCATCTGCTAACCATGTGACCAATACCATCTGCTAACCATGTGACCAATACCATCTGTTAACCATGTGACCAATAACATCTGTTAACCATGTGACCAATACCATCTGCTAACCATGTGACCAATACCATCTGTTAACCATGTGACCAATAACATCTGCTAACCATGTGACCAATAACATCTGCTAACCATGTGACCAATACCATCTGTTAACCATGTGACCAATAACATCTGCTAACCATGTGACCAATACCATCTGCTAACCATGTGACCAATAACATCTGCTAACCATGTGACCAATACCATCTGTTAACCATGTGACCAATAACATCTGCTAACCATGTGACCAATAACATCTGCTAACCATGTGCCCAATAACATCTGCTAACCATGTGACCAATAACATCTGCTAACCATGTGACCAATAACATCTGCTAACCATGTGTATGTGACCAATAACATTTTATTTTATTCATTTCAATTGACTGTTTCCCTTAACTTATGTAACTCAATACAGCCTTTGAAGTTGTTGCACTAATTTGTTCAGTGTTTAGATCCAGAACCAGTCAGAAGGTTTAGAACACAGACTCATTCCAGGGTTTTTATTTTGTATTATTTTCTACATTGTAGAATAATAGTGAAGACATCAAAACTATGAAATAACACATATGGAATAATGTAGTAACCAACAAAAGTGTTGAACAAATCAAAATATGAGACTCTTCGAAGTAGCCACCCTTTGCTTTGATTTGATGACGGCTTTGCAGACGCTTGGCATTCTCTCAACCAGCTTCATGAGGTAGTCACCTGGAATGTATTTCAATTAACAGGTGTCTTCAGTAGTTGAACATTTTATTACTCCAACCTTGTGAAAGAGACAATCTGACACGTTTTTTGTCAAGAACAACTTGATATCGAAGGAGTACCTCTGGTGTGACGGTCTGCACAATCGCAGTTCGGCACAACCAACCGACCCGAAGACGTGTTTCTATACATGAGCTGAGCTAGCCGAAGTCGCCATGACAAGTGGAACTGAGGATTTCTATTGGAGAAGCAGTGTCTGCCTGTCTTCATACTGTTCTGTCTTATGTTTTATAGAGGAAGAGGAGCCAGTACCCAATCCCCCCCCCAAATGTGCCGTTACAGCGCTCCCAAGTCAAGCTGTGTGTCTGTGTTGTAAGTGAATGAACTCCTTAGTCATGCTGTTATGTCTCCACTAGGTGTCTCAGTAAGTATAACATGACATTGAAGTTCACACTGCGCTGTCATTGTAATACCGCATTTATGAAGATATCTAAAGCTATATTGCAAATCATGACATGATTACGCGATACATAAGATATAAATATATTTCATTGACCTTTAACAATGCGGTTTGCCACTGGTTATAATATGAAATGTTTATAGTGTGATGAATGCCTTATGGATAAGTCATAGTAAATGGTTACTTCTGTCAATTTCAGTGGTTCAATCTGCTGTCCTGTTGTAACTTGCTCTCCCAGTGTTGTCCATCTTAAATCCTATTGAGGTAAATGATATACTGTGAGCCCTCCAATGATTCTATTAACAATTGTATCTGGAGGCAAAAGAGAAACACACACCTGTTTAAGGGAGGTACTGGGCTAGCGGAGTAGAACACCTGGTTAGAGGAGGTACTGGCTAGCAGAGTAGAACACCTGGTTAGTGGAGGTACTGGCTAGCAGAGTAGAACACCTGGTTAGAGGAGGTACTGGCTAGCAGAGTAGAACACCTGGTTAGTGGAGGTGCTGGCTAGCAGAGTAGAACACCTGGTTAGAGGAGGTACTGGCTAGCAGAGTAGAAGACCTGGTTAGAGGAGGTACTGGCTAGCAGAGTAGAACACCTGGTTAGAGGAGGTACTGGCTAGCGGAGTAGAACACCTGGTTAGAGGAGGTACTGGCTAGCAGAGTAGAACACCTGGTTAGGGGAGGTACTGGGCTAGCGGAGTAGAACACCTGGTTAGAGGAGGTACTGGCTAGCAGAGTAGAACACCTGGTTAGGGGAGGTACTGGGCTAGTGGAGTAGAACACCTGATTAGGGGGAGGTACTGGCTAGCAGAGTAGAACACCTGGTTAGGGGGAGGTACTGGGCTAGCAGAGTAGAACACCTGATTAGGGGGAGGTACTGGGCTAGCAGAGTAGAACACCTGATTAGGGGGAGGTGCTGGGCTAGCAGAGTAGAACACCTGGTTAGGGGGAGGTGCTGGCTAGCAGAGTAGAACACCTGGTTAGGGGCAGGTACGGGCTAGCAGACTAGAACACCTGGTTAGGGGAGGTGCTGGCTAGCAGAGTAGAACACCTGGTTTAGGGGAGGTGCTGGCTAGCAGAGTAGAACACCTGGTTAGAGGAGGTGCTGGCTATCAGAGTATAACACCTGATTAGGGGAGGTGCTAGCTAGCAGAGTAGAACACCTGGTTAGGGGGAGGTGCTGGCTAGCGAGGTAGAACTTCCTGGTTAGGGGGAGGTACTGGCTATCAGAGTAGAACACCTGGTTAGGGGGAGGTACTGGCTAGCGAGGTAGAACACCTGGTTAGGGGGAGGTACTGGCTAACGAGGTAGAACACCTGGTTAGGGGGAGGTACTGGCTAGCGCAGTAGAACACCTGTTTATCAACCCCTACAACAACCAAAAAAGTTGTTAATTATAATCTACATGTCCTGTTGCTCCAGTATTCTTTTTCCTGTTGTGAGAAGCTGGGTCAAATGAACCTGTTACAGTTTGCTCTGGGAAAAGGGGCAAAGCTGATTATTATGTGCAGTGTAGCGGCTGTGTTTAGACTTTCCACCATCACATCAGCTCTGAAAGAGATGTGATTGGTCAAATGAACAATTAGTGGGAAAAGATCAGAATTGGGCTGCCTGTCTAAACACAGCCAACTAGTCTCTATTAAGATAAACCTGTTTAACTTGTTCTGGGTTTCTGCTGCTTCAGTGTAGTGCACACATTCACCACAGACAGACCCAACCCATTGCATCCATTTCTTAGTCCTGTCCAGTCCATCACCATGTCCACGTTAGACAGATAACTGCTGCTCTCAGTCTTTGTTAAAAAAAGCCTTAGGAATCAAAAAACTGGTGTAGCAAGGTGTCTGCCTCGGTTCAGAGAAAAACAACATTCTCCCAAAGGACGTAACGTGAAGAAACTGGTCATTCGGGGTGTTAATGTTCTTCACCAAGGTATACAGTGCCTTTGGAAAGTGTTCAGACACCTTGACTTTTCCCACATTTTGGTAGGTTAAAGCCTTATTCTAAAATTGATTAAATAGTTCTTTCCCCTCATCAATCTACACACAATACCCCATAATGACAAAGCAAAAACAGGATTTATTTTTTAAATAAAAACTGAGATATTACATAACTATTCAGACCTTTACTCAGTACTTTGTTGAATCACCGTTGGCAGTGATTACAGCCTTGAGTCTTCTTGGGTATGACGCTAGAAGCTTGGCACACCTGTATTTGGGGAGTTTCTCCCATTCTTCTCTGCAGAGCCTCTCCAGCTCTGTCAGGTTGGATGGGGAGAGTTGCTGCACAGATATTTTCAGATCTATCCAGAAATGTTGTATATCCTTTCCCCATCCCCTGGAGGTGTCGCCATCTTTGTTTTTTGTTTGTTAGTTAGTTAGTGTATGAACAAACAACGAGGAAGTGATTGGTACAGCAGTCAGTCTGTTACTGTAGGAGATCAGCAGGGAGGACCAGGTTTGTGTAGGTCTGTCCATGCGTTGACCTGGTGAGTGATACTGTGTGTGGTGGTGGCTATCAGCCTTGAGTAGGTGCAGCGGTCATAAGCCACAGGGAAAACCTGGAAGAGGTTTCCACTGGGGGGGTCAGTAGGCCGGATGCCCAGGTGTCTCATACACAGTCCCAGATACACATCCTCTATGTAGACGGCTTTAACATGCCTGGACGCCTCCACCAGCTTCCTGGGGAGGTCTAAGGTGAAGACATAGCCCAGGCCCAGAGCATAAGGTGGATATACTGGTTCAGGAAACACCTCCTTTGGAAGGTACCATTTGGAGTTACGGTCCCTTAGAACAGCTCCCCATTGGGCCACTAGTCCAGTCTGGTAGTTCTGCGTTGGAGCGTGAAGCAGCATGTTGACCAAGGTGTTCACGTTGAGGAACATGTCTGAGTCGATCTTCATGGCGTAGGAGGCGTTGGGGCAGCGAGAGCTCAGCCACTCCATCATCACCATGGTCTTGATGGTCAGGTTTTTGTAGCTGTCTATGAAGTCGCTCTGCAGCAGATCCTGGTGCTCTTTGCTCTCCTGCAGCACCTTCTCCTGGAGCTGCTCTGTCTCCTCTCCACTGGGCAGTCCCAGCAGGAAGAACAGACGAACCTCTCTGCCCAGTACCTGCCTCTCACTGCCCCAAGTCCTGCGGATGGCCTCACGAGCGTCCCTGTTATAGGGCGCCACTGGCACCATCAGAACCAGGAAGGGGTTCTGCTCCCGGCATTTCTCTGGCTCATCCAGGATGAAGATGTACTCTGATGGGTATTCTACATGGTACGGTCCTGGGGACACATACGGAGGAGGAGTGGCCAGAACTGCCTTGACCTCTGTGATCAGACTAGTGATGATGGTCAGTGCAGAGGTGATGGAACTAGTTTCATGATGAGTTGTGTTGAGTTTGATGGTCTGTTGAGTAGAGTGGATACGTGAAGTCTGACGATCTGTTGAATTGGCAGACGCAGTTTCATGAGCGTCTATGGTAAAACCAGTGGAGTTGAGAGAAACTGCTTCGCTACTGGTGTTGGTAGAACCATATCTGCTGACTGAACCGCCACGCAATTCCGCCCACCATTTTGACGCTCTGTCTAGTGAAGGGACCCACTCTACTGACCGATCGCCGAAGTAGAAGAAGACCGTTGCTATGAGGAGCAGGACGAGGAAACCGCAGCGGAAACGGGACCACCCGCAGTATCTCCTGCCTTCAGCCATCTCTTTACTGAGGAGAGAGAGAGAGAGAGAGAGAGAGAGAGATCACATTTTATTTGTCACGTTCAGTTTCCAGCAGGTTTAAAAGGTTCAGCGAAATGTCTGTGTGCTTTGCTGCCTCAACATAGCAGGGCAATAATAATACAGTATATGCATTGGAGCGGCAGGGTAGCCTAGTGGTTAGAGCGTTGGACTAGTAACCGAAAAGTTGCAAGTTCAAACCCCTGAGCTGACAAGGTTGAAATCTGTCGTTCTGCCCCTGAACAGGCAGTTAACCCACTGTTCCTAGGCCGTCATTGAAAATAAGAATTTGTTCTTAACTGACTTGCCTAGTTAAATAAAGGTGAAAAAAAAAATAATAACAATAATAAGTGGCATATCTACATATTCATACAGTATATGCATTATAATAGTGGCATATCTACATATTCATACAGTATATGAATTATAATAGTGGCATATCTACATATTCATACAGTATATGCATTATAATAGTGGCATATCTACATATTCATACAGTATATGCATTATAATAGTGGCATATCTACATATTCATACAGTATATGCATTATAATAGTGGCATATCTACATATTCATACAGTATATGCCTTATAATAGTGGCATATCTACATATTCATACAGTATATGCATGTGGCGACCCTCCCACTCTGTCTGCCGTATTCTCTCTTTGTTCTTGTTTCCTTATTAGGATGCCGGTGGGCGGAGTTGGGAGGGTCGTCAGCTACATGGGAAACACCTGGGCCAGGTGTCTCCCAGGATAAATACACCACTTCCCCATTCATGGAGGAGACTCTCTCCATGCAGACACACCTTGGCCCGGATGTCTCCCAGGATAAATACACCACTTCCCCATATTTTCTATGGTAGAGTAGGTCAGGGCGTGACTGGGGTGTTGTTCTAGTTTATATTTTCTATGGTAGAGTAGGTCAGGGCGTGACTGGGGAGTTGTTCTACTTTATATTTTCTATGATAGAGTAGGTCAGGGCGTTACTGGGGGGTTGTTCTAGTTTATATTTTCTATGGTAGAGTAGGTCACGTCCTGACCATAGAAAGGTTGTTCTAGTTTATATTTTCTATGAGAGAGTAGGTCACGTCCTGACCATAGAAAGGTTGTTCTAGTTTATATTTTCTATGGTAGTGACTGGGAGATTGTTCTAGTTTATATTTTCTATGGTAGAGTAGGTCAGGGCGTGACTGGGGGGTTGTTCTAGTTTATATTTTCTATGGTAGAGTAGGTCATGGCGTGACTGGGGGGTTGTTCTAGTTTATATTTTCTATGGTAAAGTAGGTCAGGGCGTGACTGGGGGGTTGTTCTAGTTTATATTTTCTATGATAGAGTAGGTCAGAGCGTGACTGGGAGATTGTTCTAGTTTATATTTTCTATGGTAGAATAGGTCAGGGCGTGACTGGGGGGTTGTTCTAGTTTATATTTTCTATGATAGAGTAGGTCAGAGCGTGACTGGGAGATTGTTCTAGTTTATATTTTCTATGGTAGAGTAGGTCAGGGCGTGACTGAGGGGGTTGTTCTAGTTTATATTTTCTATGGTAGAGTAGGTCAGGGCGTGACTGAGGGGGTTGTTCTAGTTTATATTTTCTATGGGAGAGTAGGTCAGGGTGTGACTGGGGGGGTTGTTCTAGTTTATATTTTCTATGTGGGGTTCTAGGTTTGATTTTCTATGTTGGTGATTTGTATGATTCCCAATTAGAGGCAGCTGGTTATCGTTGTCTCTAATTGGGGATCATAATAAGGTAAATATTTCCAGCTGTTTTTTTATTTTTATCTCACCTTTATTTAACCAGGTAGGCTAGTTGAGAACACCTTTATTTAACCAGGTAGGCTAGTTGAGAACACCTTTATTTAACCAGGTAGGCTAGTTGAGAACACCTTTATTTAACCAGGTAGGCTAGTTGAGAACACCTTTATTTAACCAGGTAGGCTAGTTGAGAACACCTTTATTTAACCAGGTAGGCTAGTTGAGAACACCTTTATTTAACCAGGTAGGCTAGTTGAGAACACCTTTATTTAACCAGGTAGGCTAGTTGAGAACACCTTTATTTAACCAGGTAGGGCTAGTTGAGAACACCTTTATTTAACCAGGTAGGCTAGTTGAGAACACCTTTATTTAACCAGGTAGGCTAGTTGAGAACACCTTTATTTAACCAGGTAGGCTAGTTGAGAACACCTTTATTTAACCAGGTAGGCAAGTTGAGAACACCTTTATTTAACCAGGTAGGCTAGTTGAGAACACCTTTATTTAACCAGGTAGGCTAGTTGAGAACACCTTTATTTAACCAGGTAGGCTAGTTGAGAACACCTTTATTTAACCAGGTAGGCTAGTTGAGAACACCTTTATTTAACCAGGTAGGCTAGTTGAGAACACCTTTATTTAACCAGGTAGGCTAGTTGAGAACACCTTTATTTAACCAGGTAGGCTAGTTGAGATCACCTTTATTTAACCAGGTAGGCTAGTTGAGAACACCTTTATTTAACCAGGTAGGCTAGTTGAGAACACCTTTATTTAACCAGGTAGGCTAGTTGAGAACACCTTTATTTAACCAGGTAGGCTAGTTGAGAACACCTTTATTTAACCAGGTAGACTAGTTGAGAACACCTTTATTTAACCAGGTAGGCTAGTTGAGAACACCTTTATTTAACCAGGTAGGCTAGTTGAGAACACCTTTATTTAACCAGGTAGACTAGTTGAGAACACCTTTATTTAACCAGGTAGACTAGTTGAGAACACCTTTATTTAACCAGGTAGACTAGTTGAGAACACCTTTATTTAACCAGGTAGGCTAGTTGAGAACACCTTTATTTAACCAGGTAGGCTAGTTGAGAACACCTTTATTTAACCAGGTAGACTAGTTGAGAACACCTTTATTTAACCAGGTAGGCCAGTTGAGAACAAGTTCTCATTTGCAACTGCGACCTGGCCAAGATAAAGCATAGCAGTGTGAGCAGACAACACAGAGTTACACATGGAGTAAACAATTAACAAGTCAATAACACAGTAGAAAAAAAAGAGAGTCTATATACATTGTGTGCAACAGGCATGAGGAGGTAGTTTATGCGTTATGGGATTATGTTTAGTTGCCTGTTAGCACTGCCTTGTCCTCACAGTTCCTTTATTCTTTATTCTTTTTGGTTTTTTCTAAGTCTCACGTCTTTAATAAATGATGTGGTCCGACCATTTTGACGAAGATCGTGACACGTAGGACTCTGGTCAAAAGTAGTGCACTATATAGGGAATAGGGTGCTATAGGACTCTGATCTAAAGTAGTGCACTATATAGGGAATAGGGTGCTATAGGACTCTGATCTAAAGTAGTGCGCTATATAGGGAATAGGGTGCTATAGGACTCTGATCCAAAGTAGTGCACTATATAGGGAATAGGGTGCTATAGGACTCTGATCTAAAGTAGTGCACTATATAGGGAATAGGGTGCTATAGGACTCTGATCTAAAGTAGTGCACTATATAGGGAATAGGGTGCTATAGGACTCTGATCTAAAGTAGTGCACTATATAGGGAATAGGGTGCTATAGGACTCTGATCTAAAGTAGTGCACTATATAGGGAATAGGGTGCTATAGGACTCTGATCTAAAGTAGTGCACTATATAGGGAATAGGGTGCTATAGTACAGTCTAGGCTAGTTTATAAATGTTGGTATGAAAATGTCCAAGTGGTTTGACATTGTAACATTTATCTTGTATTTATTTCTAGAACAGGGATGTATTTTAAATTCTAATGTTCACAATTCTAACATCCTTCTTCTCCTTTGATTCTTATAAAAAATAAAAAAAAATATGTGATTTGTCGAAGTTCCTTGTAAAAGAAGATATTGGTCTCAGTGGGACTCAATTGTACAACAACGTTGCATTTTGACTCCTGGACTGATAGTTAGTTGGACGTTAAAATACCTGAGCGGAGCATTGAGAACCAAGCATCCTCCTACATGTGACCATAAGTTCCTGTGAAAACACCTGCGTTCCGTGCGTACAGTGACGTCCTATACAATTCCTTCAGTATGACTGTTTTGTTACTTTGAATACGTCAAATTATAGTAAAAAAAACAGATGGATATGAAACATGAAAATACACGTACCTCCTTCCTCCTTTCTTAGTGCCATCTTCCACCATGTTGGAGATCTATCTAGCTGGGGATGGCTGTCAGGTTTAGGTCATTCCACCTGGTTGGAGATCTATCTAGCTGGGGATGGCTGTCAGGCAGGTAGGAAGGTTTCAGTAGTCCCTCTTCGGTCAACTCTTGTTGTTTCATACTCATGCAGGCAGGTAGGAAGGTGTAAGGTAGTCCAAACCTCAGTCAATTAATGTTGTATCATACAACAACTACATGTAATGACAGAAGGCAGCCGTGGCCAAAGGTTGCTTCTGCTCCACCAGTATTTCCAGTTTATTAACTCTCCTGCGACTAAATGATAAAGTAAAACCGTTCCCACCTGGGGTAAAGTGAATGTGCAACTAGTTAGGGTGTGGCTTAACTGGTTCCCTACTCCATACAAGGCTCTCTACTCCCTACAAGGCTCTCTACTCCCTATAGAAGACAAGGCTCTCTACTCCCTATATAGATGACAAGGCACCCGACACCCTTGGTCTTTTACCAAGTAGGGCTATCTTCTGTATACCACCCCTACCTTGTCACAACACAACTGATTGGCTCAAACGCATTAAGAAGGAAAGAAATTCCACAAATGAACTTTTAACAAGGCACACCTGTTAATTGAAATGCATTCCAGGTGACTACCTCATGAAGCTGGTTGAGAGAATGCCAAGAGTGTGCAGAGCTGTCATCAAGGCAAAGGGTGGCTACTTTGAAGAATCTAAAATATATTTTGATTTGTTTCACACTTTTTTGGTTACTACAGAATTCAATATGTGTTATTTCATAGTTTTGATGTCTTCACTATTATTCTACAATGTAGAAAATAGTTTTTTTTAAATAAAGAAAAACCCTTGAATGAGTCGGTGTGTCCAAACTTTTGCCTGGTACTGTATATAAAGATCTGTTTTGATGATACTGGCACACTCCTTTCAGATTGATCATGTATTCTCTCAGCACTTCTCAGAATATTCTATGTCTGAGGTGTGTATGCTTCACATGGTAACCAATCAGACACAAGAAAACATGTTTCCCAGGAAGTAGTTTGAGGGGTTTAGTCTAGTTTATTCCATTTCACTAGTACCCAAGCTGTGCGTCTCTATAGCTTCCTACTGTGTTGTCACAATGGTATAGTCTCTAGAGCTCTCCACTATTGTCGTGGGGAACATGTAAATCCTTCTAGGTAACCATGGCGCCCTGGTCTCTACCTGCTGGAAGGCCACACCTTCATCTCATTTTTCACTGCAACGGGAGACCTTGTCTCATACTTCCTCTTATAGAGGTGTGTGTGTGTGTGTGTGTGTGTGTGTGTGTGTGTGTGTGTGTGTGTGTGTGTGTGTGTGTGTGTGTGTGTGTGTGTGTGTGTGTGTGTGTGTGTGTGTGTGTGTGTGTGTGTGTGTGTGTGTGTGTGTGTGCGTGCGTGCGTGTGTGTGTGTGTGTGCGCGCACGCGTTCGTACATGCGTGAAGCCATTAGGCAAAAGATAAGCAGATAAGCAAAGTGCTGCTAAGTTGCTAGCAAACAACTCAAGTGCAGTCCTGTTTCTAGAAGGATTCAGAGTATTCTATACCCTCATAAGCAGCACTTCATAATATATTCATTGTATTACCTGGTCATTTCTGGTAACTATTTTAAGTACCAGAGAAATTATTAATCAGGCAGGAGCAGAGCAGATGATCCTTTACCCTTCCAGTCCGTGAGCACTCTGCTGGGAGGCTGCCCTCTAAGGTGATGGTGGGGGCAGACAGAACATGAGCACTCTGCTGGCAGGCTGCCCTCTAAGGTGATGGTGGAGGTTCAGACAGAACATGAGCACTCTGCTGGCAGGCTGCCCTCTAAGGTGATGGTGGGGGCAGACAGAACATGAGCACTCTGCTGGGAGGCTGCCCTCTAAGGTGATGGTGGAGGGCAGACAGATCATGAGCACTCTGCTGGCAGGCTGCCCTCTAAGGTGATGGTGGAGGGCAGACAGATCATGAGCACTCTGCTGACAGGCTGCCCTCTAAGGTGATGGTGGAGGGCAGACAGAACATGAGCACTCTGCTGGGAGGCTGCCCTCTAAGGTGATGGTGGAGGGCAGACAGAACATGAGCACTCTGCTGGCAGGCTGCCCTCTAAGGTGATGGTGGAGGCAGACAGAACATGAGCACTCTGCTGGCAGGCTGCCCTCTAAGGTGATGGTGGGGGCAGACAGAACATGAGCACTCTGTTGGCAGGCTGCCCTCTAAGGTGATGGTGGAGGGCAGACTGAACATGAGCACTCTGCTGGGAGGCTGCCCTCTAAGGTGATGGTGGAGGGCAGACAGATCATGAGCACTCTGCTGGCAGGCTGCCCTCTAAGGTGATGGTGGAGGGCAGACAGATCATGAGCACTCTGCTGACAGGCTGCCCTCTAAGGTGATGGTGGAGGGCAGACAGAACATGAGCACTCTGCTGGGAGGCTGCCCTCTAAGGTGATGGTGGAGGGCAGACAGAACATGAGCACTCTGCTGGCAGGCTGCCCTCTAAGGTGATGGTGGAGGCAGACAGAACATGAGCACTCTGCTGGCAGGCTGCCCTCTAAGGTGATGGTGGAGGGCAGACAGAACATGAGCACTCTGCTGGCAGGCTGCCCTCTAAGGTGATGGTGGAGGGCAGATATATCATGAGCACTCTGCTGACAGGCTGCCCTCTAAGGTGATGGTGGAGGGCAGACAGAACATGAGCACTCTGCTGGGAGGCTGCCCTCTAAGGTGATGGTGGAGGGCAGACAGAACATGAGCACTCTGCTGGCAGGCTGCCCTCTAAGGTGATGGTGGAGGCAGACAGAACATGAGCACTCTGCTGGCAGGCTGCCCTCTAAGGTGATGGTGGAGGGCAGACAGAACATGAACACTCTGCTGGGAGGCTGCCCTCTAAGGTGATGGTGGAGGGCGGACAGAACATGAGCACTCTGCTGGCAGGCTGCCCTCTAAGGGGATGGTGGAGGGCAGACAGATCATGAGCACTCTGCTGGCAGGCTGCCCTCTAAGGTGATGGTGGAGGGCAGACAGAACATGAGCACTCTGCTTGGGAGGCTGCCCTCTAAGGTGATGTTGGGGCAGACAGAACATGAGCACTCTGCTGGCAGGCTGCCCTCTAAGGTGATGGTGGGGGCAGACAGAACATGAGCACTCTGCTGGCAGGCTGCCCTCTAAGGTGATGGTGGGGGCAGACAGAACATGAGCACTCTGCTGGGAGGCTGCCCTCTCAGGTGATGGTGGGGGCAGACAGAACATGAGCACTCTGCTGGCAGGCTGCCCTCTAAGGTGATGGTGGAGGGCAGACAGAACTTGAGCACTCTGCTGGCAGGCTGCCCTCTAAGGTGATGGTGGGGGCAGACAGAACATGAGCACTCTGCTGGCAGGCTGCCCTTTAAGGTGATGGTGGGGGCAGACAGAACATGAGCACTCTGCTGGGAGGCTGCCCTCTCAGGTGATGGTGGGGGCAGACAGAACATGAGCACTCTGCTGGCAGGCTGCCCTCTAAGGTGATGGTGGAGGGCAGACAGAACATGAGCACTCTGCTGGCAGGCTGCCCTCTAAGGTGATGGTGGAGGGCAGACAGAACATGAGCACTCTGCTGGCAGGCTGCCCTCTAAGGTAATGGTGGGGGCAGACAGAACATGAGCACTCTGCTGGCAGGCTGCCCTCTAAGGTGATGGTGGAGGGCAGACAGAACATGAGCACTCTGCTGGCAGGCTGCCCTCTAAGGTGATGGTGGAGGGCAGACAGAACATGAGCACTCTGCTGGGAGGCTGCCCTCTAAGGTGATGGTGGAGGCAGACAGAACATGAGCACTCTGCTGGCAGGCTGCCCTCTAAGGTGATGGTGGAGGCAGACAGAACATGAGCACTCTGCTGGCAGGCTGCCCTCTAAGGTGATGGTGGGGGCAGACAGAACATGAGCACTCTGCTGGCAGGCTGCCCTCTAAGGTGATGGGGGAGGGCAGACTGAACATGAGCACTCTGCTGGGAGGCTGCCCTCTAAGGTGATGGTGGAGGGCAGACAGAACATGAGCACTCTGCTGGCAGGCTGCCCTCTAAGGTGATGGTGGAGGGCAGACAGATCATGAGCACTCTGCTGGCAGGCTGCCCTCTAAGGTGATGGTGGAGGGCAGACAGAACATGAGCACTCTGCTGGCAGGCTGCCCTCTAAGGTGATGGTGGGGGCAGACAGAACATGAGCACTCTGCTGGCAGGCTGCCCTCTAAGGTGATGGTGGGGGCAGACAGAACATGAGCACTCTGCTGGGAGGCTGCCCTCTCAGGTGATGGTGGGGGCAGACAGAACATGAGCACTCTGCTGGCAGGCTGCCCTCTAAGGTGATGGTGGAGGGCAGACAGAACATGAGCACTCTGCTGGCAGGCTGCCCTCTAAGGTGATGGTGGGGGCAGACAGAACATGAGCACTCTGCTGGCAGGCTGCCCTCTAAGGTGATGGTGGGGGCAGACAGAACATGAGCACTCTGCTGGGAGGCTGCCCTCTCAGGTGATGATGGGGGCAGACAGAACATGAGCACTCTGCTGGCAGGCTGCCCTCTAAGGTGATGGTGGAGGGCAGACAGATCATGAGCACTCTGCTGGCAGGCTGCCCTCTAAGGTGATGGTGGAGGGCAGACAGAACATGAGCACTCTGCTGGCAGGCTGCCCTCTAAGGTGATGGTGGAGGGCAGACAGAACATGAGCACTCTGCTGGCAGGCTGCCCTCTAAGGTGATGGTGGGGGCAGACAGATCATGAGCACTCTGCTGGCAGACTGCCCTCTAAGGTGATGGTGGAGGGCAGACAGAACATGAGCACTCTGCTGGCAGGCTGCCCTCTAAGGTGATGGTGGAGGGCAGACAGAACATGAGCACTCTGCTGGCAGGCTGCCCTCTAAGGTGATGGTGGAGGGCAGACAGAACATGAGCACTCTGCTGGGAGGCTGCCCTCTAAGGTGATGGTGGAGGGCAGACAGAACATGAGCACTCTGCTGGCAGGCTGCCCTCTAAGGTGATGGTGGAGGCAGACAGAACATGAGCACTCTGTTGGCAGACTGCCCTCTAAGGTGATGGTGGAGGGCAGACAGAACATGAGCACTCTGCTGGCAGGCTGCCCTCTAAGGTGATGGTGGAGGGCAGACAGAACATGAGCACTCTGTTGGCAGGCTGCCCTCTAAGGTGATGGTGGAGGGCAGACAGAACATGAGCACTCTGTTGGCAGACTGCCCTCTAAGGTGATGGTGGAGGGCAGACAGAACATGAGCACTCTGCTGGCAGACTTGTGTTTTGGTGATTATTATATTTCACAGTAAACATGTTTTAGATAAAAAGTTGTGTGGTGAAAGATGTCTACGAACAAAATGAATACACAATGAAAGGTTTTGGATGTAAGACTGTGTCACGCCCGATCTGTTTCACCTGTCTTTGTGCTTGTCTCCACCCCCCTCCAGGTGTCGCCCATCTTCCCCATTATCCCCTGGGTATTTATACCTGTGTTCTCTGTCTGTTGCCAGTTTGTTTTGTTCGTAGAACCTGCCAGTGTTTTGTTTCCCTGCTCGCGCCAGTTCCAGTTTTCTAGTTTCACAGTTCTGACTACCCTGACCCTGAGCCTGACTCTGACCCTGACCCTGACACTGACCCTGACACTGACCCTGACCCTGACTGTACTGACGTTCTGCCTATCCTGACCCTGACCCTGACCGTTCTGCCTATCCTGACCCTGACCTTGACCCTGACCGTTCTGCCTACCCTGACCCTGACCGTTCTGCCTATCCTGACCCTGACACTGACACTGACCCTGACCCTGACACTGACCCTGACCCTGACCCTGACACTGACACTGACCCTGACCCTGACCCTGACTCTGACCCTGAGCCTGACCCTGACCGTTCTGCCTACCCTGACCCTGACGTTCTGCCTATCCTGACCCTGACCCTGACCGTTCTGCCTATCCTGACCCTGACCCTGACCGTTCTGCCTACCCTGACCCTGACCCTGACCGTTCTGCCTATCCTGACCCTGACCCTGACCGTTCTGCTAACCCTGACCCTGACCGTTCTGCCTACCCTGACCCTGACCCTGACCGTTCTGCCTACCCTGACCCTGACCGTTCTGCCTACCCTGACCCTGACCGTTCTGCCTACCCTGACCCTGACCCTGACCGTTCTGCCTACCCTGACCCTGACCCTGACCGTTCTGACTACCCTGACCCTGACCCTGACCGTTCTGCCTATCCTGACCCTGACCCTGACCGTTCTGCCTACCCTGACCCTGACCCTGACCGTTCTGCCTACCCTGACCCTGACCGTTCTGCCTACCCTGACCCTGACCGTTCTGCCTACCCTGACCCTAACCCTGACCGTTCTGCCTACCCTGACCCTGACCGTTCTGCCTATTCTGATCCTGACCCTGACCCTGACCCAGACCCTGACCCTGACCCAGACCCTGACCCTGACCCAGACCCTGACCGTTCTGCCTATCCTGACCCTGACCCTGACCCTGACCGTTCTGCCTATCCTGACCCTGACCCTGATCCTGACCGTTCTGCCTATCCTGACCCTGACCCTGAGCCCACCTGCTGTCCTGTACCTTACACCCTCTCTGCATTATTGACCTCTACCTGCCTTGACCTGTCATTTGCCTGCACCTGTTTGAGGAATAAACTTTTGTTTCTTCAACACTGTCTGCACCGGGGTAATCTTAATTTGAGCCACTTTGCTACAGCAGGAAAATAATCCTGCAGCAACAGGAAATGTGATTTATGTGGATTATAATCCGTGTGTATTTTTGTAGGGGTTGATTTAAAAAAAAATGTGTGAGGGCAAATCAAGTTTGACCTTTAAAAGTGAAGATTACAAACTTTAGAAGCCTTTTTAAAATTCAAATACACTTTAAGTTCTTAGCAATTTGATTTGATCAAATTAAGATCCTAGTGTTACTAGTTTGGAGGTTTGTACTAAAAGGTTTTTAAATTCCCCACAGACTTGTGAAATAGCACCAAAGGAGAAAAAACAACAACAACTGTAGCTTGTATTTGTGTTATTTATTCAAGTTAACCAAAGGGGAAAAGGAAGTTGAGTGCTCAAATAAATATGTTGCAACTTGAAATACAGGTTTGTTCACTTTTTCCCCATGACTTCTCCATGATTTAACCACATTTAAAGGCTATTATTTAGACTACATGAAAATGTGAAATGTCAACCGAGCCACAAGCTTTTTAATTTTCAAAGCCTTTTACATTTAATTTAGTTTGTGTCCATTTGGCTTCTTGTGATCCGCGGAAACAACTTTGACGCACTATGTTAAATACTCAAACATCACTGCGAGAATCCGGGCACCTCTCTGTCAACAGGTCCCATTAGACTCTGTTCACCCAAATACACAAATGATGCATTATGCTGTAGAGACCTCTGATTAATCATTGTTAAGGGTTCCTACACATTTTCCAAGACTTCTCCATGACTTTTAACCACATTTCATGACACAATCATACATCATCCATCTCTATTGTAATTGTGCTTTGTGTTTTACAGTATTGTATTGTACTTATGTGTTGTACTGGTCCTGTACGTGGCTCAGTTGGTAAGAACACGGCACTAGAAACACCAGAGTTCAAATCAAATGTTATTTGTCACATGCTTCATAAACGACAGGGGTAAACTAACAGTGAAATACCTAAAGTTGAGTGTTTAAAGAAACAGTGAAGAGACGACTCCGGGATGCTGGCCTTCTAGGCAGAGTTCCTCTGTCCAGTCTCAACGTCAACAGTGAAGAGGTGACTCCGGGATGCTGGCCTTCAAGGCTGAGTTCCTCTGTCCAGTCTCAACGTCAACAGTGAAGAGATGACTCCGGGATGCTGGCCTTCTAGGCAGAGTTCCTCTGTCCAGTCTCAACGTCAACAGTGAAGAGGCGACTCCGGGATGCTGGCCTTCTAGGCAGAGTTCCTCTGTCCAGTCTCAACGTCAACAGTGAAGAGGTGACTCCGGGATGCTGACCTTCTAGGCAGAGTTCCTCTGTCCAGTCTCAACGTCAACAGTGAAGAGGCGACTCCGGGATGCTGACCTTCTAGGCAGAGTTCCTCTGTCCAGTCTCAACGTCAACTGTGAAGAGGCAACTCCGGGATGCTGGCCTTCTAGGCAGAGTTCCTCTGTCCAGTGTCTGTGTTCTTTTGCCCATCTTAATATTTTATTTTTATAGGCCAGTCTGAGATTTCTTTGCAACTCTGCCTAGAAGACCAGCATCCCGGAGTCGCCTCTTCACTGTTGACGTTGAGACTGGTGTTTTGCAGGTACTATTTAATGAAGCTGCCAGTTGAGGACTTTACAGGTGTCTGTAGACACTCTAATGTATTTGTCCTCTTGCTCAGTTGTGCACCGGGGCCTCCCACTCCTCTTTCTATTCTCGTTAGAGACAGTTTGCGCTGTTCTGTGTAGGGAGTAGTACACAGCGTTGTACAAGATCTTCAGTTTCTTGGCAATTTCTCGCATGGAATAGCCTTCATTTCTCAGAACAAGAATAGACTGACGAGTTTCAGAAACAAGGTCTTTGTTTCTGGCCATTTTGAGCCTGTAATCCAACCCACAAATGCTGATGCTCCAGATACTCAACGAGTCTAAAGAAGGCCAGTTTTATTGCTTCTTTAATCAGAACAACAGTTTTCAGCTGTGCTAACATAATTGCAAAAGTGTTTTCTAATGATCAATTAAACGTTTTAAATTATAAACTTGGATTAGCTAACACAACGTGCCATTGGAACACAGGAGGGATGGGCCTCTGTACTTGGATTAGCTAACACAACGTGCCATTGGAACACAGGAGTGATGGTTGCTGATAATGGGCCTCTGTACTTGGATTAGCTAACACAACGTGCCATTGGAACACAGGAGGGATGGTTGCTGATAATGGGCCTCTGTACTTGGATTAGCTAACACAACGTGCCATTGGAACACAGGAGTGATGGTTGCTGATAATGGGCCTCTGTACTTGGATTAGCTAACACAACGTGCCATTGGAACACAGGAGTGATGGTTGCTGATAATGGGCCTCTGTACTTGGATTAGCTAACACAACGTGCCATTGGAACACAGGAGTGATGGTTGCTGATAATGGGCCTCTGTACTTGGATTAGCTAACACAACGTGCCATTGGAACACAGGAGGGATGGTTGCTGATAATGGGCCTCTGTACTTGGATTAGCTAACACAACGTGCCATTGGAACACAGGAGTGATGGTTGCTGATAATGGGCCTCTGTACTTGGATTAGCTAACACAACGTGCCATTGGAACACAGGAGGGATGGTTGCTGATAATGGGCCTCTGTACTTGGATTAGCTAACACAACGTGCCATTGGAACACAGGAGGGATGGTTGCTGATAATGGGCCTCTGTACTTGGATTAGCTAACACAACGTGCCATTGGAACACAGGAGGGATGGTTGCTGATAATGGGCCTCTGTACTTGGATTAGCTAACACAACGTGCCATTGGAACACAGGAGGGATGGTTGCTGATAATGGGCCTCTGTACTTGGATTAGCTAACACAACGTGCCATTGGAACACAGGAGGGATGGTTGCTGATAATGGGCCTCTGTACTTGGATTAGCTAACACAACGTGCCATTGGAACACAGGAGTGATGGTTGCCGAGTGATGGGCCTCTGTACTTGGATTAGCTAACACAACGTGCCATTGGAACACAGGAGTGATGGTTGCCGAGTGATGGGCCTCTGTACTTGGATTAGCTAACACAACGTGCCATTGGAACACAGGAGTGATGGTTGCCGAGTGATGGGCCTCTGTACTTGGATTAGCTAACACAACGTGCCATTGGAACACAGGAGTGATGGTTGCTGATAATGGGCCTATGTACTTGGATTAGCTAACACAACGTGCCATTGGAACACAGGAGTGATGGTTGCCGAGTGATGGGCCTCTGTACTTGGATTAGCTAACACAACGTGCCATTGGAACACAGGAGGGATGGTTGCCGAGTGATGGGCCTCTGTACTTGGATTAGCTAACACAACGTGCCATTGGAACACAGGAGGGATGGTTGCTGATAATGGGCCTCTGTACTTGGATTAGCTAACACAACGTGCCATTGGAACACAGGAGGGATGGTTGCTGATAATGGGCCTCTGTACTTGGATTAGCTAACACAACGTGCCATTGGAACACAGGAGGGATGGTTGCCGAGTGATGGGCCTATGTACTTGGATTAGCTAACACAACGTGCCATTGGAACACAGGAGTGATGGTTGCTGATAATGGGCCTCTGTACTTGGATTAGCTAACACAACGTGCCATTGGAACACAGGAGGGATGGTTGCTGATAATGGGCCTATGTACTTGGATTAGCTAACACAACGTGCCATTGGAACACAGGAGTGATGGTTGCTGATAATGGGCCTCTGTACTTGGATTAGCTAACACAACGTGCCATTGGAACACAGGAGTGATGGTTGCTGATAATGGGCCTCTGTACTTGGATTAGCTAACACAACGTGCCATTGGAACACAGGAGTGATGGTTGCTGATAATGGGCCTCTGTACTTGGATTAGCTAACACAACGTGCCATTGGAACACAGGAGTGATGGTTGCTGATAATGGGCCTCTGTACTTGGATTAGCTAACACAACGTGCCATTGGAACACAGGAGGGATGGTTGCTGATAATGGGTCTCTGTACTTGGATTAGCTAACACAACGTGCCATTGGAACACAGGAGGGATGGTTGCTGATAATGGGCCTATGTACTTGGATTAGCTAACACAACGTGCCATTGGAACACAGGAGGGATGGTTGCTGATAATGGGCCTCTGTACTTGGATTAGCTAACACAACGTGCCATTGGAACACAGGAGTGATGGTTGCTGATAATGGGCCTCTGTACTTGGATTAGCTAACACAACGTGCCATTGGAACACAGGAGGGATGGTTGCTGATAATGGGTCTCTGTACTTGGATTAGCTAACACAACGTGCCATTGGAACACAGGAGGGATGGTTGCTGATAATGGGCCTCTGTACTTGGATTAGCTAACACAACGTGCCATTGGAACACAGGAGGGATGGTTGCTGATAATGGGTCTCTGTACTTGGATTAGCTAACACAACGTGCCATTGGAACACAGGAGGGATGGTTGCTGATAATGGGCCTCTGTACTTGGATTAGCTAACACAACGTGCCATTGGAACACAGGAGTGATGGTTGCCGAGTGATGGGCCTCTGTACTTGGATTAGCTAACACAACGTGCCATTGGAACACAGGAGTGATGGTTGCTGATAATGGGCCTATGTACTTGGATTAGCTAACACAACGTGCCATTGGAACACAGGAGTGATGGTTGCCGAGTGATGGGCCTCTGTACTTGGATTAGCTAACACAACGTGCCATTGGAACACAGGAGTGATGGTTGCCGAGTGATGGGCCTCTGTACTTGGATTAGCTAACACAACGTGCCATTGGAACACAGGAGTGATGGTTGCTGATAATGGGCCTCTGTACTTGGATTAGCTAACACAACGTGCCATTGGAACACAGGAGTGATGGTTGCCGAGTGATGGGCCTCTGTACTTGGATTAGCTAACACAACGTGCCATTGGAACACAGGAGGGATGGTTGCTGATAATGGGCCTCTGTACTTGGATTAGCTAACACAACGTGCCATTGGAACACAGGAGTGATGGTTGCTGATAATGGGCCTCTGTACTTGGATTAGCTAACACAACGTGCCATTGGAACACAGGAGGGATGGTTGCTGATAATGGGCCTCTGTACTTGGATTAGCTAACACAACGTGCCATTGGAACACAGGAGTGATGGTTGCCGAGTGATGGGCCTCTGTACTTGGATTAGCTAACACAACGTGCCATTGGAACACAGGAGGGATGGTTGCTGATAATGGGCCTCTGTACTTGGATTAGCTAACACAACGTGCCATTGGAACACAGGAGTGATGGTTGCTGATAATGGGCCTCTGTACTTGGATTAGCTAACACAACGTGCCATTGGAACACAGGAGGGATGGTTGCTGATAATGGGCCTCTGTACTTGGATTAGCTAACACAACGTGCCATTGGAACACAGGAGGGATGGTTGCCGAGTGATGGGCCTCTGTACTTGGATTAGCTAACACAACGTGCCATTGGAACACAGGAGGGATGGTTGCCGAGTGATGGGCCTCTGTACTTGGATTAGCTAACACAACGTGCCATTGGAACACAGGAGGGATGGTTGCCGATAATGGGCCTCTGTACTTGGATTAGCTAACACAACGTGCCATTGGAACACAGGAGTGATGGTTGCCGAGTGATGGGCCTCTGTACTTGGATTAGCTAACACAACGTGCCATTGGAACACAGGAGTGATGGTTGCTGATAATGGGCCTCTGTACTTGGATTAGCTAACACAACGTGCCATTGGAACACAGGAGGGATGGTTGCCGAGTGATGGGCCTCTGTACTTGGATTAGCTAACACAACGTGCCATTGGAACACAGGAGTGATGGTTGCTGATAATGGGCCTCTGTACTTGGATTAGCTAACACAACGTGCCATTGGAACACAGGAGGGATGGTTGCCGAGTGATGGGCCTCTGTACTTGGATTAGCTAACACAACGTGCCATTGGAACACAGGAGTGATGGTTGCTGATAATGGGCCTCTGTACTTGGATTAGCTAACACAACGTGCCATTGGAACACAGGAGTGATGGTTGCTGATAATGGGCCTCTGTACTTGGATTAGCTAACACAACGTGCCATTGGAACACAGGAGGGATGGTTGCCGAGTGATGGGCCTATGTACTTGGATTAGCTAACACAACGTGCCATTGGAACACAGGAGTGATGGTTGCTGATAATGGGTCTCTGTACTTGGATTAGCTAACACAACGTGCCATTGGAACACAGGAGGGATGGTTGCTGATAATGGGCCTCTGTACTTGGATTAGCTAACACAACGTGCCATTGGAACACAGGAGGGATGGTTGCTGATAATGGGCCTATGTACTTGGATTAGCTAACACAACGTGCCATTGGAACACAGGAGGGATGGTTGCTGATAATGGGCCTCTGTACTTGGATTAGCTAACACAACGTGCCATTGGAACACAGGAGGGATGGTTGCTGATAATGGGCCTCTGTACTTGGATTAGCTAACACAACGTGCCATTGGAACACAGGAGGGATGGTTGCTGATAATGGGCCTATGTACTTGGATTAGCTAACACAACGTGCCATTGGAACACAGGAGGGATGGTTGCTGATAATGGGCCTCTGTACTTGGATTAGCTAACACAACGTGCCATTGGAACACAGGAGTGATGGTTGCCGAGTGATGGGCCTCTGTACTTGGATTAGCTAACACAACGTGCCATTGGAACACAGGAGTGATGGTTGCTGATAATGGGCCTATGTACTTGGATTAGCTAATACAACGTGCCATTGGAACACAGGAGTGATGGTTGCCGAGTGATGGGCCTCTGTACGCCTATGTAGATATTCTATAAAAATCTGCCGTTTCCAGCTACAATAGTCATTTACAACATTAACAATGTCTACACTGTATTTCTGATCAATTTGATGTTATTTGAATGGACAAAAAAAATAGGTGTTTTTCTTTTTTTTTAAACAAGGACATTTCTAAGTGACCCCAGACTTTTGAACGGGTAGAGTGCATATAGGTAGGAGTAAAGTAACTAGGCAACAGGAGAGGTAATAAACAGTAACACCAGAGTATGTGATGAGTCAAAAACTTCAGTGCAAAAAAAAGGGTCAATGCAGATAGTTAAATAGTTAACCAATAGCTACCCGGACTAACTGTTTAACAGTCTTATGGCTTGAAGTGGCTAGACGTTGTTCAGGATCGGTTCCAGACTTGGTGCATCGGTACCGCTTATCCGTGCGGTAGCAGAGAGAACAGTCTATGACTTGGGGTGGCTGGAGTCTTGAACCATTTTAAGGACCTTCTTCTGACACCGCCTGGTATAGAGGTCCTGGATGGCAGGGAGCTCGGCCCCAGTGATGTATTGACTTATCCGTGCGGTAGCAGAGAGAACAGTCTATAACTTGGGTGGCTGGAGTCTTGAACCATTTTAAGGACCTTCCTCTGACACCGCCTGGTATAGAGGTCCTGGATGGCAGGGAGCTCGGCCCCAGTGATGTATTGACTTATCCGTGCGGTAGCAGAGCAAACAGTCTATAACTTGGGTGGCTGGAGTCTTGAACCATTTTAAGGACCTTCCTCTGACACCGCCTGGTATAGAGGTCCTGGATGGCAGGGAGCTCGGCCCCAGTGATGTATTGGGATGTACGCACTACCCTCTGTAGCGCCTTGCTGTCGGATGCCATGCAGTTGTCATACCAGGCGGTGATGCTGCCAGTCAAGGTGCTCTCAATGGTGTAGCTGTAGAACTGTTTGAGGATTTGAGGGCCTATGCCGATCTTTTTAGCCTTCTGAGGAGGAAGTGTTTGTGGACCATAATAATGTGGAAACCAAGGAACTTGACGTTCTCGATCTGATCCACTCCAGCCCTGTCGATGTGGATGGGGGCGTGGGCTCTGCCCTCAGTTTCCTGTAGTCTACAATCAGCTGGCATTGAGGGAGAGGTTGCTGTGCTGGCACCACACGGCCAGGTCTCTGACCTCCTCCCTATAGGCTGTCTCATCGTCGTCGGTGATCAGGCCTACCACCGTTGTGTCGTCTGCAAACTTAATGATGGTGTTAGAGTCGTGTGTGGCCACGCAATCGTGGGTGAACAGGGAGTACAGGAGGGGACTAAGCACACACCCCTGAGGGCCCCCAGTGTTGAGGATCAGCGTGGAGATGTGTTGTTGCCTACCCTTACCACCTGGGGGCGGCCTATCAGGAAGTCCAGGATCCAGTTGCAGAGGGAGGTGTTCAGTCCCAGGGTCCTTAGCTTAGTGATGGGCTTGGAGGGCACTATGGTGTTGAACACTGAGCTGTAGATGTTCTCACATAGGTGTTCCATTTGTCCAGGTGGGAAAGGGCAGTTTGGAGAGCAATAGAGATGACATCATCTGCGGATCTGTTAGAGCGGTATGTGAATTGGAGTGGGTCCCGTGTGTACAGGATGTTGATGTGAGCCATGACCAGCCTTTCAAAGCATTTCATGGCTACAGATGTGAGTACTATGGGGCAATAGTCATTTAGACAGGTTGCCTTGGCATTCTTGAGCACAAGGACTATGGTAGTCTGCTTCAAACATGTAGGTATTATAGCCTGGGTCAGGGAGAGGTTAAAAATATCAGTGAAGACACCAGCTGGTCAGCACATGCTTTGAGTGCACGTCCCGTTAATCTGTCTGACTGTATGTATTGACTGTATTGACTGTATTGACTGTATGATTTGCCTTTTCGATGATCCGTTTTGAGTTTTGTAATAACATGCTTACCAGACTGCACGCGAGCAGAGTGATTTGGTCCCCCCACACCAGACGAGATCAGGACTTTCAGGTTGCACGCGAGCAGAGTGATTTGGTCCCCCCACACCAGACGAGATCAGGACTTTCAGACTGCACGCGAGCAGAGTGATTTGGTCCCCCCACACCAGACGAGATCAGGACGTTCAGGTTGCACGCGAGCAGAGTGATTTGGTCCCCCCACACCAGACGAGATCAGGACTTTCAGGTTGTACGCGAGCAGAGTGATTTGGTCCCCCCACACCAGATGAGATCAGGACTTTCAGGTTGCACGCGAGCAGAGTGATTTGGTCCCCCCACACCAGACGAGATCAGGACGTTCAGGTTGCACGCGAGCAGAGTGATTTGGTCCCCCCACACCAGACGAGATCAGGACGTTCAGACTACACGCGAGCAGAGTGATTTGGTCCCCCCACACCAGACGAGATCAGGACTTTCAGGTTGCACGCGAGCAGAGTGATTTGGTCCCCCCACACCAGACGAGATCAGGACTTTCAGGTTGCACGCGAGCAGAGTGATTTGGTCCCCCCACACCAGACGAGATCAGGACTTTCAGGTTGCACGCGAGCAGAGTGATTTGGTCCCCCCACACCAGACGAGATCAGGACTTTCAGGTTGCACGCGAGCAGAGTGATTTGGTCCCCCCACACCAGACGAGATCAGGACTTTCAGGTTACACGCAAGCAGAGTGATTTGGTCCCCCCACACCAGACGAGATCAGGACTTTCAGGTTGCACGCGAGCAGAGTGATTTGGTCCCCCCACACCAGACGAGATCAGGACGTTCAGGTTGCACGCGAGCAGAGTGATTTGGTCCCCCCACACCAGACGAGATCAGGACGTTCAGGTTGAAATGTCAAAAACTAACTCTGAACCAATTATATTAATTTGGGGACAGGTCAAAAAGCGTTAAACATTTATGGCAATTTAGCTAGCTAGCTTGCTGTCGCTAGTTAATTTACCCTGGGATATAAACCAACAGGACTGGAGTGTGAACCTCAGTTCATCTTCCAATCACCCACGTGGATATATGCTCCTAAAAACCAATGAGGAGATGGGAGAGGCGGGAAGCGCGTTGAACGTCACAAATAGAACCAAGTTAAAAATTTTGCGCCTGGCTAACGCGGACGCTCATTGGCGTGCGCGAGCAGTGTGGGTACAATGATTGAGGACATGTATGTGTACATGCATTTTGCAAGGCGAGCGGTGTGGTCAACATGTAAGAGTTGTGAAAATTGCACCAAGGAGATAAAAAAAACTGTGATATATATATATATATATATATATATATATATACAGTGGGGCAAAAAAGTATTTTGTCAGCCACCAATTGTGCAAGTTCTCCCACTTAAAAAGATGAGAGAGGCCTGTAATTTTCATCATAAGTACACTTCAACTATGACAGACAAAATGAGGGAGAAAAAAATCCAGAAAATCACATTGTAGGATTTTTAATGAATTTATTTGCAAATTATGGTGGAAAATAAGTATTTTGGTCACCTACAAACAAGCAAGATTTCTTTATTTTTTGCCCCACTGTATATATATATATATATATATATATACAACCCATTTTTTCATGTTGTACCACGTAGATTTCTCACTATCCAAATGTATTCAATTGTGTTCCATTCAAGTAAATCCATTGCCTTTTAACCCCTTTACACATATTTTCCTATACGGATAGCGCTGAATTGAAATGGTTCTCACAGAAGAAATAGGGAACCTGACGGTAGAAATGAAAAGGGAACCGTGGAGATTAATGGGGGAAATGACTGGACTAAAGGTGGGGACACAACAGTTCACCTGACACAAGACCCGAATCAAAATATCACACTGTTGATTTGATGTGCCTTTTACATTGACTGTACTTTTCACCACAACGAAATCTGAAAATACGTTCAGTAACATGATGATAAGAATATTCTTGGAAAAATGTGGGGTAGGTGCAACACAAGACAAAAAATGACAAGGGTTTGAGTGAGAGGTCTAACTAGTGTCTCCAAGTGGACAAGGGTTTGAGTGAGAGGTCTAACTGGTGTCTCCAAGTGGACGAGGGTTTGAGTGAGAGGTCTAACTGGTGTCTCCAAGTGGACAAGGGTTTGAGTGAGAGGTCTAACTGGTGTCTCCAAGTGGACAAGGGTTTGAGTGAGAGGTCTAACTGGTGTCTCCAAGTGGCCACACACCTCTTCAAAGTGTACACAGTTCCTAAGTCATTTCAATGGACGCTTATGAGTCAGAGAAGAGTTGTCATCTATAAAGTGCTTTTGAGGTCTGCTAGCTGTGCCGTTGAGGAAGTAGAGCAAGCGAACTTGTAGTTGTGTTCTTTGGAACACAGCCCGGCATCATTGCCTTTACACAATTACTGTTGTTGTTTACGCAATCACAAAACGGTTCATTATATTTGGAATCTGGGTCAGGTGGGCATAATTTCAGAGCTTGTTCTATTGCCAACATGACTAGCTAAATTATAAAATACGATGTTACAGTGTTTGGCTTTTAGTGGGGCGGTAGGTAGCCTAGTGGTTAGAGCGTTGGGCCAGTAACCAGCAGGTAGCCTAGTGGTTAGAGCGTTGGGCCAGTAACCGAAAGGTAGCCTAGTGGTTAGAGCGTTGGGCCAGTAACCCGAAAGGTAGCCTAGTGGTTAGAGCGTTGGGCCAGTAACCGAAAGGTAGCCTAGTGGTTAGAGCGTTGGGCCAGTAACCGAAAGGTAGCCTAGTGGTTAGAGCGTTGGGCCAGTAACCGAAAGGTAGCCTAGTGGTTAGAGCGTTGGGCCAGTAACCCGAAAGGTAGCCTAGTGGTTAGAGCGTTGGGCCAGTAACCGAAAGGTAGCCTAGTGGTTAGAGCGTTGGGCCAGTAACCGAAAGGTTCCTGAACAAGGCAGTTCCCCTGTTCCTAGGCCGTCATTAAAAATGATAATTAGTTCCTAACTGACTTTGCCTAGTTAAATAAATGTTCAATAGAAATACATATTATTATTCAGAGAAGCAGATGGTAGTTTTGGTGGAATGGATTCAGATGTGTATACAATACAACAATACAACTAACAGGCTCATTCTGTTCAGGACAACCCTGGGTTTGACGCCATGTCATCTGGTAACTGTACATCTAACATAGTGATCATAACCGTTGATAACTGTATATGATATGGAAATGTGAGGTACACATGTTGAGGGTGTTTCTTGAATGACGGGCGAAGTTGTATTTATTCTAGTCCTCCAATGGCTAATCTGCAAAAAATATATTGAGCCCTCGTGATTTACAACATTTCCTTCCCTCAGACAACAAAAAATGGGAAAAGTTGCCCAATTAGTGGGAGGGATGGGGGCCACTTCTTGTCGTGTGCGGTGCTCAATTTCAGAACGGCTGTCAGTCAAAAAAGCTCTGACGTCCTGTATAGCACGTTACCGTACAGCCACTGAGCTCTGACGTCATGTATAGCGTGTTACCGTACAGCCACTGAGCTCTGACGTCATGTATAGCATGTTACCGTACAGCCACTGAGCTCTGACATCATGTATAGCATGTTACCGTACAGCCACTGAGCTCTGACGTCATGTATAGCATGTTACCGTACAGCCACTGAGCTCTGACGTCATGTATAGCATGTTACCGTACAGCCACTGAGCCCTGACGTCATGTATAGCATGTTACCGTACAGCCACTGAGCCCTGACGTCATGTATAGCATGTTACCGTACAGCCACTGAGCCCTGACGTCATGTATAGCATGTTACCGTACAGCCACTGAGCTCTGACGTCATGTATAGCATGTTACCGTACAGCCCCTGAGCTCTGACGTCATGTATAGCATGTTACCGTACAGCCACTGAGCCCTGACGTCATGTATAGCATGTTACCGTACAGCCACTGAGCCCTGACGTCATGTATAGCATGTTACCGTACAGCCACTGAGCCCTGACGTCATGTATAGCATGTTACCGTACATCCACTGAGCCCTGACGTCATGTATAGCATGTTACCGTACAGCCACTGAGCCCTGACGTCATGTATAGCATGTTACTGTACAGCCACTGAGCCCTGACGTCATGTATAGCATGTTACTGTACAGCCACTGAGCCCTGACGTCATGTATAGCATGTTACCGTACAGACACTGAGCTCTGACATCATGTATAGCGTGTTACCGTACAGCCACTGAGCTCTGACGTCATGTATAGCATGTTACCGTACAGCCACTGAGCTCTGACGTCATGTATAGCATGTTACCGTACAGCCACTGAGCCCTGACGTCATGTATAGCATGTTACCGTACAGCCCCTGAGCTCTGACGTCATGTATAGCATGTTACCGTACAGCCACTGAGCTCTGACGTCATGTATAGCATGTTACCGTACAGCCCCTGAGCTCTGACGTTATGTATAGCGTGTTACCGTACAGCCACTGAGCTCTGACGTTATGTATAGCGTGTTACCGTACAGCCACTGAGCTCTGACGTCATGTATAGCGTGTTACCGTACAGACACTGAGCTCTGACGTCATGTATAGCATGTTACCGTACAGCCTCTGCGTTCCAATTAAAGGCGTTTATTAGTTTCCGAATCTGCCATTTTGAATCCATATACAGGTACGAGTGTAAAGGGCTACTCAAGGTATTAAGTTGGTTTCATAACATGAAGTAATGACTCCAAACACGTTCTTTAAATTAATCTTTCACATTTACTGGTTACAATATCGTAACCAAATGGTGACCATCTTGTCAACGGGAACCTTTCCAGGCTCTTTAGTATCACAGTACTTATGTACTTATGTACGGGCCGGCAGGGTAGCCTAGTGGTTAGAGCGTTGGACTAGAAACAGAAAGGTTGCAAGTTCAAACCCCTGAGCTGACAAGGTACAAATGTCCCTGAACAGGCAGTTAACCCACTGTTCCTAGGCCGTCATTGAAAATAAGAATTTGTTCTTAACTGACTTGCCTGGTTAAAATAAAATAAATGTAGATATCATTTCAGCTTCCGTGACGGCAGTGAATATATAAATGTTTTTTAAAAACAGAACACATTACCTAGAATGACATTCACTCTCACGGGTGGCCAAAATTAACAAACTGAAAACCACGCCCCCCATTAGGCCACGGCTACATTCTGATCTCTTCTGATAGGCTGCCACCGCTACATTGCACCCACCATTATTTAATGCGAATATCGATTTCATTCAATTAAAGAAAATCACAGACCAAGTGGCGCAGTGGTCTTAGGCACTGCATCGCAGTGCTAGAGGCTGACCGGGCTGTGCCGCAACCGGCCGTGGCCAGGAGTCCCATAGGACAGAGCACAATTGGCCCAGCGTCGTCCGGGTTAGGGGAGAGTTTGGCCGGCGGGGCTTTACTTGGCTCATCGTGCTCTAGCGACTCCTTGTGGTGGGCCGGGTGCCTGCAGGCTGACCCTGGACATCAGTTGAACGGTGTTTCCTCTGATACATTGGTGCGGCTGGCTTCTCGGTTAAGTGGGGCGGGTGTTAAGTTTCGGAGGAAGCATGACTCCACCTTCGCCTCTCCCGAGCCCGTTGGGTAGTTGCAGCGATGAGACAAGATTTGAAAAAAGAAGAAAACTGATCTCTCAAATGTGTTATTTGATTTCAGACAAATAGCATAGAACAAGTTGAACGAACCAAAGCCTAATTTTCTATTATACCAATCAGAAAAGGCAATTCAGATGAACAACAGTGTCATCCCACTTTTTACAATGTAGGAGTTAGCATCAGGTCTGGTATCCTGCTTCAGATCAGAATGCTGCAGCCGGGAGTATAGCCTGCTGTTCCTCTGTCATCCTTCCCATCATCCCTCTGTTCCCCCCAGCCGGGAGTATAGCCTGCTGCCCCTCTGTCATCCCTCCCATCACCCCTCTGTTCCCCCCCAAGCCGGGAGCATAGCCTGGGGACTGGCACAGAGACTCCACAAAGTCTCGGCGTCTGGGCCAGTAGCTGTCCGTTTCCGCGACAGCTTCCGCCTTCATCTCTACTTCCGCCTCCCTCTCCACCTCCCTTTCCCTCCTGTTCTCCAGGTTGTCAGCGGCCAGAACGGCCCCCGTCTCCTCCTTCCACAGCCTCTCGTGCTCCAGCTTCAGCTCCTGGTAGCTCCTGGAGAACATGTGGAAGATGGAAGTAGCAGGAAACGCCATGATGAGAATTCCACTCAGGATGCTGCTCAGCGCTACCACCTGACCTGGGATGCTCCTCGGCACCATGTCCCCGTAGCCCACGGTCGTCATGGAGATGATGGCCCACCAATAGGAAGCTGGGATGCTGCTGAAGCTGTGCTGGGGCGCGGTGGCGGCGTTGGGCGCCAGCTCACTCTCGGCCAGGTGCACCATGGGAGAGAAGAGGGCCATGCCGACGGTGATGAAGAGCAGGAGGAGGCTGAACTCTTGGGTGCTGCGCTGCATGGTCAGGCCCAGGGTCTGGAGGCCCAGGGAGTGGCGCGCCAGCCGCATCACGTACAAGATACGCAATGCACGCATGAGCCGCAGGACCAGACCCAGCTTGTCCAGGTACCCCCTACCTGGGGAACAGAGGTGAAAGTACACAATGTTAATATGGTAGGTTGTTAATATCCAGAAACAGGTTAACCCCATTATAACACTGTTGTGCCACACTAACCTAGCTAGCTATAGCTAACCCCATTATAGCACCGCTGTGCCACACTAGCCTAGCTAGCTATAGCTAACCCCATTATAACACTGTTGTGCTACACTAGCCTAGCTAGCTATAGCTAACCCCATTATAATAATGTTGTGCTACACTAACCTAGCTAGCTATACCTAACCCCATTACAACACTGTTTTGCTACACTAGCCTAGCCAGCTATAGCTAACCCCCTTATAACACTGTTGTGCCACACTAGCCTAGCCA
>NW_022262917.1:0-40000 GCF_002021735.2 Oncorhynchus kisutch | reverse complement strand
AATGGTGGTCACCATTAGGTGTGTCATCATAGTGGTCTCTGATTGGTGGTCATCATTAGGTGTGTCATCATAGTGGTCTCTGATTGGTGGTCATCATTAGGTGTGTCATCATAGTGGTCTCTGATTGGTGGTCATCATAGTGGTCTCTGATTGGTGGTCATCATTAGGTGTGTCATCATAGTGGTCTCTAATTGGTGGTCATCATTTGGTGTGTCATCATAGTGGTTTATGACTTGTGGTCACCATTAGGTGTGTCATCATAGTGGTCTCTGATTGGTGGTCATCATTAGGTGTGTCATCATAGTGGTCTCTGATTGGTGGTCATCATTTGGTGTGTCATCATAGTGGTTTATGACTTGTGGTCAGACTCGCTCAAACTTAGAACAAACTTAAATGTCTTTTTTCAATGCTGAATTGAATGTCATTGAGAAAACAGAATGCTGTCATGATGTAATTTATTTAGTTTAACATCTTTTCTGAATTTAAAATTATTCCAAGAAGTAATAATCTAGTTTTTCAAAGGTATCTTTAATCTGATTACAACATTTTTGCTGGCAATGTAACTGGCAATGTAACTGGCAATGTAACTAGCAATGTAACTGGCAATGTAACTGGCAATGTAACTGGCAATGTAACTAGCAATGTAACTAGCAATGTAACTAGCAATGTAACTGGCAATGTAACTGGCAATGTAACTGGCAATGTAACTAGCAATGTAACTGGCAATGTAACTGGCAATGTAACTAGCAATGTAACTGGCAATGTAACTGGCAATGTAACTAGCAATGTAACTGGCAATGTAACTAGCAATGTAACTAGCAATGTAACTGGCAATGTAACTAGCAATGTAACTGGCAATGTAACTGGCAATGTAACTGGCAATGTAACTAGCAATGTAACTGGCAATGTAACTAGCAATGTAACTGGCAATGTAACTGGCAATGTAACTGGCAATGTAACTAGCAATGTAACTGGCAATGTAACTGGCAATGTAACTGGCAATGTAACTAGCAATGTAACTGGCAATGTAACTAGCAATGTAACTGGCAATGTAACTGGCAATGTAACTGATTACAGTTAGCATTTTTGTAATCAGATTACATGTAACCGATCCATTAGTCCCCAACCTATGATAGGCTCTACATTTATTCACAATTATCTGGTAAATGTTAGTCTTCAGACATCCAATTTCACAGTTATTGCACAGGCCTGTGCTCTCTCTAATTCTCTCTTTCTCTCCTTCTTTCTCTCTCTCGGAGGACCTGAGCCCTAGGACCATGCCTCAGGACTACCTGACATGATGACTCCTTGCTGTCCCCAGTCCACCTGGCCGTGCCGCTGCTCCAGTTTCAACTGTTCTGCCTGTGATTATTATTGGACCATGCTGGTCATTTATGAACATTTGAACATCTTGGCCATGTTCTGTTATAATCTCCACCCGGCACAGCCAGAAGAGGACTGGCCACCCTACATAGCCTGGTTCCTCTATAGGTTTCTTCCTAGGTTTTGGCCTTTCTAGGGAGTTTTTCCTAGCCACTGTGCTTCTACACCTGCATTGCTTGCTGTTTGGGGTTTTAGGCTGGGTTTCTGTACAGCACTTTGAGATATCAGCTGATGTACGAAGGGCTATATAAATAAATTTGATTTGATTTGCCTGGCCCAATCATATCCCTGCCAGTTGGAAAAGCTATCATTATGAATCTATTGTGACTACTGCACTACACCATGGTCCCTGCCCCGAATGGAACCTTTCATAGTGTACTATTTACTTTGGAACATCAGCCCCATACGTTGCACTGTGTAGAGAATAGGTTGCCATTTGGGACGCATTGCCTATCATGTCTTGTTGAAAAATCAATTCCAAACGCCCAAATACTTTAGCCTGATTACATTTGAGAGCTACAATTTGATAAATGTGATAGATGTCTGTCATCTTGAGGGAGCCAGCAAGCCATTTGACAAACGTGTGAATAAAATTTGAGGCTGAAATATAATATGAATATCAATACATGGGGCTGAAATATAATATGAATATGGATATATATGATGACGTAGAAATAAATCCATTAGAGATATATTTATAGGGTCATATATATATAACAATAATTTGTGTATAGCTTTATAGGGAAAACAAATGATTACACTAGTTTTTTGTGTGTTTTTAACCTCAATGTGGCTCTTATTGCAAATTCGTTTTTTTAATGCATGTATGCGTGGCAAAATAATTACTTCACAAAGACAGAACGTTACTTACCGTCGCTGACAACTCGTTTTATCCTCTCTTACTTTATGGTGAATTTACTTCCATCATAGGCGAATTATTTCGCGTCAACATCCTTCAAATTGACCAGCCATACGTGCGCTCCGCTGCACGCAGACAACTTTACGGAACTATGGTGGGCCTATTCAAAAACTGACCGGGAGCGAAAACAAAGTACGAAACGAAATGGGAGTGATGTCTGTCCATGTTTAGGCTACCCCGAGAGCTCTTGTCTTGTTCCAAACACAACCCACTGGGCACACACTGGTTGAATCGACGTTGTTTCACGTGGAATATACTTTGAATTGACGTCTGTGCCCAGTGGGAACTGATCGTCTCCCCGCAACACAGGTCCGTCCCTACAGAGTAGGTACAGCGCGTTCACTTTCGGGAACTAATCTGGAGTGTTTTTTCTCCTATCCGTATTAATTCCACATCATCTACATTGGTCCAGCAGGTGGTTGGGGACAGGCGGCAACTGGAAGCGCATTGTCAGATTTGAGAATAAAAGCGATTATCTAACGGTTCTGTCCTCCGAAAAACCTCTCTCTCCCTCTCGTGTCTCTCTCTCCCTTTCTTGCTATGACTCTTTATCTCTCTCCCTCTCGTGTCTCTCTCTCCCTTTCTTGCTATGACTCTTTATCTCTCTCCCCCTCTCTCTCTCTCTGTGTGTGTGTGAACAATTTTTTCCCCTTTAGTGTACTGCATGACCGCTTGTTTACAATTGGACACGTACTGTAAAGCCTTTTATCTAACGTTTTTATAGGCTGCAGAATTAGAATTCCAAACACAGAGAGGATTAGTGCAGGACAGAGAAAGATGAGGTCCCCAGCCTCCATTTCATTTATGTCAGCAGACTTCTGCCTTGAACAGATGAACTTCATGCACAAACACATGCACACAGCCACAGCACAATCTCTCTCTCACACACACACACACACAGCTTTGTTTTTGTGAAATTCTAGGACTTTTTGGAGTGGAAAAATGTTTGACCAACAGAAATGGTATTTTCCCCTAACCCTAACCCTTAGCCTAAGCTAACCTTAACCACAAAAACCATAACCCTAACCATAAATCTAACCTTAACCTTAACCCCAAAACCCCAAACTTAACCCTTAAGCTTAAAATAACATTTGAACAAATTCAGGACCTGAAAAAAAGTGATTGTTTTCCTACTTTTTCAGGACATTGGAGTGAATTGTCAGGACATTGAGGTCCTGATAATGTAGGTGAACAAGTATACTTACTGTTAATCCAGCCACAGGAGAAGACACACACACAAGCGCACACACACACACACACACACACACAGACACACACACACACACACCTTATCTCTCCCACCTGTTGCGTAATGCCACTGTATACCAGTGATGCAGACAGGAGATGGGCATTGCATTGTAGTAACACAACCGATAAGGAATGTCAAGGTCCGCTATGCACACGCTTTGGAATAGCAGGACGGTTGGCTAGTACTGTGGACAACCTCACAGACAAATACAGCTACTCTGTGACAAACACTCTATTTTATTAAAAAAAAAAAAAAAAAAAATGTAACCTAGTTAACTAGGCAAGTCAGTTAAGAACACATTCTTATTTACAATGGCGGCCTAGGAACAGTGGGTTAAGTCTAGGTCAGTAGTGTGGATCATGGCGTGGCGGAGGGATGGTGGAGTGGCGTCCATCTGATGAGATGTTAAATGCAGATCCTAATTCTCTGTTGTTACTATCCCAGACAGGCCGTAACACTCAATACTGCAGGACAGGGACAGTGACAGGCCGTGACACTCAACACCCCAGGACAGGGGACAGTGACAGGCCGTGACAGTCAACACCCCAGGACAGGGGACAGTGACAGGCCAAGACACTCAACTCCCCAGGACAGGGGACAGTGACAGGCCAAGACACTCAACACCCCAGGACAGGGGACAGTGACAGGCCGTGACATTCAACACCCCAGGAAAGGGGACAGTGACAGGCCAAGACACTCAACACCCCAGGACATGGGACAGTGACAGGCCAAGACACTCAACACCCCAGGACATGGGACAGTGACAGGCCAAGACACTCAACACCCCAGGACATGGGACAGTGACAGGCCGTGACACTCAACACCCCAGGACATGGGACAGTGACAGGCCAAGACACTCAACACCCCAGGACATGGGACAGTGACAGGCCAAGACACTCAACACCCCAGGACATGGGACAGTGACAGGCCAAGACACTCAACACCCCAGGACATGGGACAGTGACAGGCCAAGACACTCAACACCCCAGGACAGGGGACAGTGACAGGCCGTGACACTCAACACCCCAGGACATGGGACAGTGACAGGCCAAGACACTCAACACCCCAGGACAGGGGACAGTGACAGGGACTATAGAAACAGAGGGTAGATAGACATTAAACCGAGGTCCTGACTCTCTGTTCAGCTGCCAGGACCATGATGACACTCCTCAGTAGCTGCTGGCTGGTAATCCTAGTTGTTCTGGCTCAATTCCCAGCCTCACTCTTCACGTCTGTCTGTCACCACCATAAACCATCACACCTATTGTAGTGTCACAACCACCTTATCACCAAGACTCCATTTTCACACCATCACTCCTTCCACTGCCAACAGCTCTCCATTATGCTATCCAGGGGTGAGAGCAAGACGGTATGGTCCGGCACATCGTCCCTTGTAAAATAAATAGTGGGAGTAAGACAATGAAGACAACATGTCCAATAAACTATAGACTACTACACAACTATTTAACATGACTGCGTGTCAGCCACCTGAAACATGTGTGAATTGACTGGAAACCGGGTGGTAAATGCTCCAAAAATTGCATTGTGGTTTGAGGAGAACACATTTTGTCAAGGCAGAGATGAGTGGCCCGAGACTGAGGCGCACGTGGACAACAGTGGATGTATGAATTCAGGCTACAAGTGAAGGTTTAATGACAATCCCAGTTATTACACTGTGCCTAGGTGTTGTAGAACACCTGTCTCTTACCATTCATCACATTGCGACGCCACAGTGCACTGCTGGGGTTTGGATGCTGAAATGATTTTGTGAGTGAACGAATGTGCACTCTAAAAGAAAAGATTCCTGAAGCATCCTTTAGGATTTCTTCAAATTGAAAGTGTGGGGGAACCCCTATAAGGGTTCTTCTTTATTAAAAGGGTTCTTCAAACAATCCCTTTTAATGGATCCTCTAAGAACCTTTTGAAGAACCTTTTGGAGAACCCTTTGGGGTTCATTTTTTAACTACTCCCCCTATTATTAATAACAATAATATGCATAACAATAACAACAATAACAACAATAACAACAATAACAACAATATTTCAGTTCTCAGTGTTTATTAGGATTTTAGTGGCAAAGTAGAATTAAGAAATCCAAATATGAGTTGAACTCCCAGCAGAGTCCCAAGTCCAATGGGTTCATCATCTGGCAGTGTTGATGTTAATGTGTTGATGTTCTCTGTATCCTACAGAGTGATATATCAGTGCATGGTGATCGAACCGGTTTCCTGTTATATTCATCAGAGGTGTAGAGAGGGTGAAGTCTGTAAATCCCCTAAATGTTTTAATTATACAGATGATTAACAAAACATGCACACGACCATATTCATACCTTGGTTTTTGTAGTAAATGTGAATGAAAAAAACTGTTTTGATAACGGTTTTAATTCACATACCTTGTCCATAATATAGAGGTCTATGGGATTTTCATTGTAGAGGTAAGGGAGGATGGTAAAGGCTAAGGGAGGATGGTAAAGGTTAAGGGAGGATGGTAAAGGCTAAGGGAGGATGGTAAAGGCTAAGGGAGGATGGTAAAGGCTAAGGGAGGATGGTAAAGGCTAAGGGAGGATGGTTAAGGGAGGATGGTAAAGGCTAAGGGAGTATGGTTAAGGGAGGATGGTAAAGGTTAAGGGAGGATGGTAAAGGCTAAGGGAGGATGGTAAAGGCTAAGAGAGGATGGTAAAGGCTAAGGGAGGATGGTTAAGGGAGGATGGTAAAGGCTAAGGGAGTATGGTTAAGGGAGGATGGTAAAGGCTAAGGGAGTATGATAAAGGCTAAGGGTGGATGGTAAAGGCTAAGGGTGGATGGTAAAGACTAAGGGAGTATGATAAAGGCTAAGGGGGATGATAAAGGCTAAGGGAGGATGGTTAAGGGTGGATGGTAAAGGCTAAGGGAGGATGGTAAAGGCTAAGGAAGGATGGTAAAGGCTAAGGAAGGATGATAAATGTGATCTGCATAACATACCAATACCTACTGACATACCTTTGTATGTCTCCTCATCTTTATTGTCATGTGTGCTCCCTCTCCGGGCCTGTGGGTTACCAGGCTACTCGTTATAGCGCACACCTGTCACCACACCTGAGTTATGCAAAATAGGAAAAGTCCAAGTTGCTTTTCTTATGCCACAGTCAACCCCCTGTGATGTAACTGCCTATGTCATTACCTTCTACTCATGAGACCAAGCCCATGCATACACAGCTATACAAACAAGAGTTTCGGTGTTATCTAAAGGCTCGGCAGTAAATGTCCACTCCCCTAGTTGATTTATAGTGGTATGTCTGACTTGTCTCTTATCTCTTTCACTTCCTTGCAGAGTTCTGAGTCTCTGCATCTCTTTTATATTTGAGGCTCTTCTCACAGACACCTTGAACTCACACATCTTCTCAGACCGTTTTTTTTTTTTTTAATAAGAAGCAGAGACTAGAAAAGTACAGTGGAACAATATTAAGCCTTATAATGCATATTTTTGGTTTGTTCATCTGTAGTCTAGGACCCTATAAATGTAGTGGGGGAGGGGTTTTATAACCCCTCCCCTTCTATTAATACAACATAAGAATGATCCATTATTATAACACATAAAACATTTGGCGAAGCTCCTATCATGACCCCAATTTGACCCCATCCATATCCGTTGAATTGTGTCCATTTTCTGTTTTAGAAAGATTTGCACAAACAAACATGAAAAGATGTGATGGTATCA
Organism: Oncorhynchus kisutch; assembly: GCF_002021735.2. Classification (NCBI taxonomy): domain Eukaryota; kingdom Metazoa; phylum Chordata; class Actinopteri; order Salmoniformes; family Salmonidae; genus Oncorhynchus; species Oncorhynchus kisutch. Next base: position 32,750 of record NW_022262917.1, on the reverse strand, counting down.
TCATAAAACAATATGAATTTAGATCATACAAGGGACAAACTTTAAACTGAGGAGATCTTTAAATGTTTCAGTTGAGTTCCTGTCCTTTCACATTCAAATACAAATGTTTCAGTTGGGCAATTAGGTTCCTGCATGAACCCCCAACAACTAAGGAGGATCCTCGATGAACCCCACCTCCTATGGGGTTCTTGGAAGAACCTTTTGGGGGCCATTTTCAGTGCCAAGAACTCTAAGTTCTTCAAATAACTTTTAGGATCTTTTCAAAGAACCCTTGTTAAAAACCCTTCATTTGTTAGAGTGTATCATATTGGCACCAGCGGAGAGTTGGCAGAGAACACGGGCCATATCTCCAGTTGAGTGTCATATTCACTGTCTTTATCATTCGGGTCACTGCCACATTCGTTTGTTTTTGGACAATCATTTCCTTTCCAGGTTAGATGGACGTCATATTGTATTTCAGGCTCTCCTTTTCGTAGGCCGATTATATGGATCAGACAACGTCGTGTTTATTGATCTGTTTGTCAGCAGAGTAGGCTACCCTGCATTTGTTGTGGTATAATTTTTTTTTTATGCGTGCACGCACTTGGGCGTCCCGTACCAGTAAAACGTTACATCTTTTTTCCCCTCTGATGCTATCTGATGTGAGGGCAATGTTCTGGCATTCCACAACTACATGGTTTCATCAGCCGGGTTACTGACATGGTTTCATCAGCCGGGTTACTGACATGGTTTCATCAGCCAGGTTACTGACATGGTTTCAATCAGTCAGGTTACTGACATGGTTTCAATCAGCCAGGTTACTGACATGGTTTCAATCAGCCAGGTTACTGACATGGTTTCATCAGCCAGGTTACTGACATGTTTTCAATCAGCCAGGTTACTGACATGGTTTCAATCAGCCAGGTTACTGACATGGTTTAATCAGTCAGGTTACTGACATGGTTTCATCAGCCAGGTTACTGACATGTTTTCAATCAGTCAGGTTACTGACATGGTTTCAATCAGCCAGGTTACTGACATATGAACCAAAGTTCTTTGAGATCTTTGTGAAAAGCTGAAAACAGTAGATTAGTGTGATCGTGGTGTGTAGGCAAGAGAAGAGAACACACACAGAGAGAGAGAGAGAAATACACACACACAGACACACATAGAGAGAGAGATCAGAACAGACAGACAGACAGACAGACAGACAGGGAGGGAGGGAGGGAGGGAGGGAGGGAGGGAGGGAGGGAGGGAGGGAGGGAGGGAGGGAGGGAGGGAGGGAGGGAGGGAGGGAGGGAGGGAGGGAGGGAGGGAGGGAGGGAGGGAGGGAGGGGTGTGATGATAGTGATTATTAATGAGTTGGCCTGTGATCCCTGGATGATGAATATCAAGGATTACTGTTAATCCAGCCACAGGAGAGGACATCTGACACACACACACACACACACACACACACACACACACACACACACACACACACACACACACACACACACACACACACACATCCAGCAAAGAGAAAGCAGAGAATGTGAGACTCACTGCAGAATGCTGTGGTAGCCATGCTGGTTAAGTGTGACTTGAATTCTAAATAAATCACTGACAGTATCACCAGCAAAGCACCCCCACACCATCACACCTCCTCCTCCTCCATGCTTCATGGTGGGAACCATTTCATTTAACAGGTGTCCCATCATTTGTGGAATTTCTTTCCTTCTTAATGCATTTGAGCCAATCAGTTGTGTTGTGACAAGGTAGGAGTGGTATACAGAAGATAGCCCTATTTGGTAAAAGACCATCACTCTCCTTCTTGGTCAAATAGCCCTTACAGCCTGGAGGTATGTGGGGTCATTGTCCTGTTGAAAAACAAATGATAGTCCCACTAAGCGCAAACCAGATGGGATGGCGTATCGTTGCAGAATGCTGTGGTATTCATGCTGGTTAAGTGTGCCTTGAATTCTAAAACAATCACAAACAGTGTCACCAGCAAAGCACCCCCACACCATCACACCTCCTCCTACATGCTTCACGGTGGGAACCACACATGCGGAGATCATCTGTTCACCTACTCTGCATTTCACAAAGACAAGGCGGTTGGAACCAAAAATCTCAAATTTGGACTCATCAGACCAAAGGACAGATTTTCACCAGTCTAATGTTCATTGCTCGTGTTTCTTGGCCCAACCAAGTCTCTTCTTCTCATTGGTGTCCTTTAGTAGTGGTTTCTTTGCAGCAATTTGACCGTGAAGGTCTGATTCACACAGTCTCCTCTGGACAGTTGATGTTGAGATTTGTCTGTTACTTGAACTCTGTTAAGCAACTCTAAATCAAATCAAATCAAATCAAATTGTATTTGTCACATACACATGGTTAGCAGATGTTAATGCGAGTGTAGCGAAATGCTTGTGCTTCTAGTTCCGACAATGCAGTAATAACCAACAAGTAATCTAACTAACAATTCCAACAAAAAAAACGACTGTCTTATACACAGTGTAAGGGGATAAGGAATATGTACATAAGGATATATGAATGAGTGATGGTACAGAGCAGCATAGGCAAGATACAGTAGATGGTATCGAGTACAGTATATACATATGAGATGAGTATGTAAACAAAGTGGCATAGTTAAAGTGGCTAGTGATACATGTATTACATAAGGATGCAGTAGATGATATAGAGTACAGTATATACGTATACATATGAGATGAATAATGTAGGGTATGTAAACATTATATTAGGTAGCATTGTTTAAAGTGGCTAGTGATATATTTTACATAATTTCCCATCAATTCCCATTATTAAAGTGGCTGGAGTTGAGTCAGTGTGTTGGCAGCAGCCACTCAATGTTAGTGGTGGCTGTTTAACAGTCTGATGGCCTTGAGATAGAAGCTGTTTTTCAGTCTCTCGGTCCCAGATTTGATGCACCTGTACTGACCTCGCCTTCTGGATGATAGCGGGGTGAACAGGCAGTGGCTCGGGTGGTTGTTGTCCTTGATGATCTTTATGGCCTTCCTGTAACATCGGGTGGTGTAGGTGTCCTGGAGGGCAGGTAGTTTGCCCCCGGTGATGCGTTGTGCAGACCTCACTACCCTCTGGAGAGCCTTACGGTTGTGGGCGGAGCAGTTGCCGTACCAGGCGGTGATACAGCCCGCCAGGATGCTCTCGATTGTGCATCTGTAGAAGTTTGTGAGTGCTTTTGGTGACAAGACAAATTTCTTCAGCCTCCTGAGGTTGAAGAGGCGCTGCTGCGCCTTCTTCACGATGCTGTCTGTGTGAGTGGACCAATTCAGTTTGTCTGTGATGTGTATGCCGAGGAACTTAAAACTTACTACCCTCTCCACTACTGTTCCATCGATGTGGATAGGGGGGTGTTCCCTCTGCTGTTTCCTGAAGTCCACAATCATCTCCTTAGTTTTGTTGACGTTGAGTGTGAGGTTATTTTCCTGACACCACACTCCGAGGGCCCTCACCTCCTCCCTGTAGGCCGTCTCGTCGTTGTTGGTAATCAAGCCTACCACTGTTGTGTCGTCCGCAAACTTGATGATTGAGTTGGAGGCGTGCGTGGCCACGCAGTCGCACTAATGAACTTATCCTCTGCAGCAGAGGTAACTCTGGGTCTTCCTTTCCTGTGGCGGTCCTCATGAGAGCCAGTTAACTCAAATGACCTTATCCTCTGCAGCAGAGGTAACTCTGGGTCTTCCTTTCCTGTGGTGGTCCTCATGAGAGACAGTTAACTCCAAAGAACTTATCCTCTGCAGCAGAGGTAACTCTCGGTCTTGCTTTCCTGTGGCGGTCCTCATGAGAGCCAGTTAACTCTAATGAACATATTCTCTGCAGCAGAGGTAACTCTGGGTTTTCCTGTGGCGGTCCTCATGAGAGCCAGTTTCATCATAGCGCTTGATGGTTTTTGTGACTGCACTTGAAGAAACATTAAAAGTTCTTGAAATGTTCCCGGATTGACGGACCTTCATGTCTTAAAGTAATGATGGACTGTCGTTTCTCTTTGTTTATTTGAGCTGTTCTTGCCCTAATATGGACGAGTGGGCGTGTCCAAACTTTTGCCTTGTACCGTATTTCATGGGTTCTTGTTAGACGACTGCTAGCTATAATGAACATGGCAGTTGGCGTTACCTTGCGAGAGTTTGTCACATTAACAATGTGCCTTTGCTGTAGCAAGGCATTTTTTTAAAATACATGTTTATTTATTTTTTTCAAATGCAAATCTTTCTAAACAATAATCTCTCTGTCTCCAGTGGATAACCGTGAGATCTGTTGATTTGGAAGCATAATCTACAGTGTCACTCTTTATTCATTGAGACGTAACTCAGTCCCATACATCAGTCTATTCCCTATGTAATGCACTGCTCAGACAGTGTGTACATTGACTGGCTCCCTGCTAATTCAACTACAGCCCACATGAGTCTAAAATATCTGACCCAGGTTTGTCACCATTGATCGGTTTGATTTGGATCCTGGGTTTAAAATTATAACCTGAACAAGCCTATGGAATGTTGTTACCCTGGGTTTATTAAAAGGATAACCTGAACAAGCCTATGGAATGTTGTTACCCTGGGTTTATTAAGAGGATAACCTGAACAAGCCTATGGAATGTTGTTACCCTGGGTTTATTAAGAGGATAACCTGAACAAGCCTATGGAATGTTGTTACCCTGGGTTTAAGATGATAACCTGAACAAGCCTATGGAATGTTGTTACCCTGGGTTTATTAAGAGGATAACCTTAACAAGCCTATGGAATGTTGTTACCCTGGGTTTATTAAGAGGATAACCTGAACAAGCCTATGGAATGTTGTTACCCTGGGTTTAAGATGATAACCTTAACAAGCCTATGGAATGTTGTTACCCTGGGTTTATTAAGAGGATAACCTGAACAAGCCTATGGAATGTTGTTATCCTGGGTTTATTAAGAGGATAACCTGAACAAGCCTATGGAATGTTGTTACCCTGGGTTTATTAAGAGGATAACCTGAACAAGCCTATGGAATGTTGTTACCCTGGGTTTATTAAGAGGATAACCTGAACAAGCCTATAGAATGTTGTTACCCTGGGTTTAAGATGATAACCTGAACAAGCCTATAGAATGTTGTTACCCTGGGTTTATTAAGAGGATAACCTGAACAAGCCTATAGAATGTTGTTACCCTGGGTTTATTAAGAGGATAACCTTAACAAGCCTATGGAATGTTGTTACCCTGGGTTTATTAAGAGGATAACCTGAACAAGCCTATGGAATGTTGTTACCCTGGGTTTAAGAGGATAACCTGAACAAGCCTATGGAATGTTGTTACCCTGGGTTTATTAAGAGGATAACCTGAACAAGCCTATGGAATGTTGTTATCCTGGGTTTATTAAGAGGATAACCTGAACAAGCCTATATAATGTTGTTACCCTGGGTTTATTAAGAGGATAACCTGAACAAGCCTATGGAATGTTGTTATCCTGGGTTTATTAAGAGGATAACCTGAACAAGCCTATGGAATGTTGTTACCCTGGGTTTATTAAGAGGATAACCTGAACAAGCCTATGGAATGTTGTTACCCTGGGTTTATTAAGAGGATAACCTGAACAAGCCTATAGAATGTTCTTACCCTGGGTTTAAGATGATAACCTGAACAAGCCTATAGAATGTTGTTACCCTGGGTTTATTAAGAGGATAACCTGAACAAGCCTATAGAATGTTGTTACCCTGGGTTTATTAAGAGGATAACCTTAACAAGCCTATGGAATGTTGTTACCCTGGGTTTATTAAGAGGATAACCTGAACAAGCCTATGGAATGTTGTTACCCTGGGTTTAAGAGGATAACCTGAACAAGCCTATGGAATGTTGTTACCCTGGGTTTATTAAGAGGATAACCTGAACAAGCCTATGGAATGTTGTTATCCTGGGTTTATTAAGAGGATAACCTGAACAAGCCTATAGAATGTTGTTACCCTGGGTTTATTAAGAGGATAACCTGAACAAGCCTATGGAATGTTGTCTCTGGCTGGGGCAGCCTTCTCCTTTGAAGGATCAAATGTACTGAACAAACATAAAAACACAACATGCAAAAATGTCAGAGATTTTACTGAGTTATAGTTCATATAAGGAAATCGGTCAATTGAAATAAGTAAATTAGGCCCTAATCTATGGATTTCACATAACTGAGAATACAGATGTGCATCTGTTGGTTACAGATACCTTAAAGAAAACGTAGGGGTGTGGATCAGAAAACCAGTCAGTATCTGGTGTGACCACAATTTGCCTCATGCAGTGCGACACATCTCCTTCACATAGTTTATCAGGCTGTTGACTGTGGAATGTTGTCCCACTCCTCTTCAATGGCTGTGCAAAGTTGCTGGATATTGGCGGGAACTGGAACACCCTGTTGGTACACGTCGATCCAGAGCATTCCAAACATGCTCAATGGGTGACATGTCTGGTGAGTGTGCAGGCATTGGAAGAACTGGGACATTTTTGTTCAGTGTTTATTCAATCAGTCAACATGTGAGGGAGTACTTAACCTGTAACACTGGGATCCCAACAAGACAGGTCAAAGTTGAACCAAACTACATAATGATTTTCCATTCCTGTCACAATGTCCCTCAATGTTTCCTTCTGACTTCCTGAAACACAATGGGGTGAGTTGGTCCTGTGAGTTGGTCCTGTAATGAGGTCCTGTGAGGGGGTCCTGTGAGGAGGTCCTGTGAGGAGGTCCTGTGAGGAGGTCCTGTGATGAGGTCCTGTGAGTTGGTCCTGTGAGGAGGTCATGCGTTGTAGCAATTCACCCTGTTCCTGCTTCCTGTACAATGATTTGTTGACCAATAGAAAACAACATGGTATACATCCCAAGAGGACAGCCTTGGCAGAAGCTAACGGAGATCCACAATACAATACAAATACCCTATTCCATAAGTAGTGCACTACTTTTTAACCTATTCTCTATGGGCCCTGGTCAAAGCAGTGGACTATAAAGAGAATAGGGTGATATTTGGGGTGCAGATTGGTCCCTGTATCCGAGCTGAGGCCAGGGGCCATAGTGGAGGAGGGAAGATGGTGGCTGTCAGACTTGCATTGTTGCACTGGTCTGTCTTTCTGCTGACAGGATCAGCTGGCAGTCGTCTCCCCTCTCTCTGCCTTAGAACGCAAACACACGGTAGAGAGAGAGAGAGAGAGAGAGAGAGAGACAGAGAGGCACGCCCTGACACACACACAGAGGAGTGCCACACACACTGATCAGGGAGCTACAGGAAGACACACAGTGGAGAGAATGCAGAGGAAGACAGACGGACGGACAGGTGTGCGGGCAGACGGACAGACAGACAGAGAGAGAGAGAGAGAGAGAGAGTGTCAGAGAGAGAGAGAGCCAAAGAGTGAGAGAGACAGAGAGATATATAGAGAAGGAGTGAGAGAGAGACAGAGAGAGACAGAGAGAGAGAAAAAGGCAGAGAGAGACAAAGGCAGAGAGAGAAAGAGAGAGAGAGAGACAGAATGGAAATGTCATTACATCACAAGCTCCCTCCTCTTCTCCTGTGGGAATGAAACACAACTCCCTGATCCCTTCTGCTTGTCTGATTCTAATCCCCAGTAACCCTGGAGAACACGGATGTTGTTGTGTACATGTTTACAGGCTTTAGTTACAAGTGATGAGAGCTGCGACGTGTTAAAAACACAATACTACACAACCGGCTGTGTTTAGTCTGTAGCCGCTAAACTACCACACACTAAGAAAAGAGGGTTCCTCAAGGGTTCTTTGGGAAGGGTGAGGGTTCTATGTGGAACCATAATGACTAAAAGAACCATTTGAGCTCTTCGATGGTTCTTTTCAGTTCACAAAGGTGTTCTTTCCTCTTTTAGTCAACATTTAAATAATCGGGCGGTGGCCTATATGTTAGGGGCGTGGTTTCCTCACAACTCTTTAAGTGAACATTTAAATAATCAGGGCGGCGGCCTATTACTATATGTTAGGGGCGTGGTTTCCTCACAACTCTTTAAGTGAACATTTAAATAATCGGGGCGGCGGCCTATTACTATATGTTAGGGGGCGTGGTTTCCTCACAACTCTTTAAGTGAACATTTAAATAATCTGGGCGGCGGCCTATATGTTAGGGGCGTGGTTTCCTCACAACTCTTTTCGTGCAACAGTGAGTGAGAGTGATGTTCCAGTTGATCTATTGTGTTGTGTTGAGCCATTACACATGTTATACATGACTACGGTCAGCGAGGGAGTCTTGTGAAGGACAGACGTATGGCCTTGCATCAACTGAGACCTGTCTAAATCAGTGGTTGTCATTCATCTCCTTATGGGACCCCCCCGGCCAGTTCCAGAGCTAGCACTCCTGATTCAACTAGTTTATTAACACAATCAAACCCGTGGAATTTCAACAAGTACCCTGTATTGTTCTTCAAAGGGTTCTTTGTAGAACCTTTAAGATTGAGAAAGGTTCTGTAAAAGAACCAATAAAAGGGTTCTGCTATGGTTACAAGCCAAAGAACCCTCATTGGGCACTATGTAGAAACATTTGTTTTTAGTGAGTAAATTGGAAATCACACAACTAGGAATGTGTACCAAATGGCACCCTATTCCCTATATAGTGCACTACTTTTGACCAGAGCCCTACTCCCTATATCGTGATACTACTATAGACCAGAGCCCTATTCTCTATATAGTGGTACTACTATAGACCAGAGCCCTATTCCCTATATAGTGGTACTACTATAGACCAGAGCCCCATTCCCTATATAGTGTACTACTATAGATCAGAGCCCTATTCCCTAAATAGTGCACTACTATAGACCAGAGCCCTATTCCCTATATAGTGGTACTACTATAGACCAGAGCCCTATTCCCTATATAGTGGTACTACTATAGACCAGAGCCCCATTCCCTATATAGTGTACTACTATAGATCAGAGCCCTATTCCCTAAATAGTGTACTACTATAGATCAGAGCCCTATTCCCTATATAGTGGTACGACTATAGACCAGAGTCCTATTCCCTATATAGTGGTACTACTATAGACCAGAGCCCTATTCCCTATATAGTGGTACTACTATAGACCAGAGCCCTATTCCCTATATGGTGGTACTACTATAGACCAGAGCCCTATTCCCTATATAGTGTACTACTATAGATCAGAGCCCTATTCCCTATATAGTGGTACTACTATAGACCAGAGCCCTATTCCCTATATAGTGGTACTACTATAGACCAGAGCCCTATTCCCTATATAGTGTACTACTATAGACCAGAGCCCTATTCCCTATATAGTGGTACTACTATAGACCAGAGCCCCATTCCCTATATAGTGTACTACTATAGATCAGAGCCCTATTCCCTATATAGTGGTACTACTATAGACCAGAGCCCTATTCCCTATATAGTGGTACTACTATAGACCAGAGCCCTATTCCCTATATAGTGTACTACTATAGACCAGAGCCCTATTCCCTATATAGTGGTACTACTATAGACCAGAGCCCCATTCCCTATATAGTGGTACTACTATAGACCAGAGCCCTATTCCCTATATAGTGGTACTACTATAGACCAGAGCCCTATTCCCTATATAGTGGTACTACTATAGACCAGAGCCCCATTCCCTATATAGTGGTACTACTATAGACCAGAGCCCTATTCCCTATATAGTGGTACTACTATAGACCAGAGCCCTATTCCCTATATGGTGGTACTACTATAGACCAGAGGTTTATAGCTGACAGGAGTAACAGACCACTCCCCCTGTGTTGTCAGCCAGTCACATTAACCCTTTACATGCTGACAGGAGTAACAGACCACTCCCCCTGTGTTGTCAGCCAGTCACATTAAACCTCTACATGCTGACAGGAGTAACAGACCACTCCCCCTGTGTTGTCAGCCAGTCACATTAACCCTCTACATGCTGACAGGAGTAACAGACCACTCCCCCTGTGTTGTCAGCCAGTCACATTAACAGACCACTGGAAACTAGGATAAAGTGATATCAGACAGAAAGCCCTGAAACACACTAGCCGTGTTTGGAAACGCCCACTATAGTACTAAATAGTATGCAACATTGTGTACTTTTATAGTATGTGACATTTTGAAAATAGTACTCCGAATTAATCTAATCTACAGTATAATCTGTAGCTTCTCCCCTCTCTCTGTGTGTCTCTCTCTCTCTGTGTGTGACTCTCTCTCTGTGTGTGACTCTCTCTCTGTGTGTGACTCTCTCTCTGTGTGTGACTCTCTCTCTGTGTGTGACTCTCTCTCTCTGTGTGACTTTCTCTCTGTGTGACTCTCTCTCTGTGTGACTCTCTCTCTGTGTGTGACTCTCTCTCTGTGTGTGACTCTCTCTCTGTGTGACTCTCTCTCTCTGTGTGTGACTCTCTCTCTCTGTGTGTCTCTCTCTCTGTGTGTAACTCTCTCTCTCTGTGTGTGACTCTCTCTCTCTGTGTGTGACTCTCTCTCTCTGTGTGTGACTCTCTCTCTCTGTGTGACTCTCTCTCTGTGTGACTCTCTATCTCTCTGTGTGTGACTCTCCCTCTGTGTGTGACTCTCTCTCTCTGTGTGTGACTCTCTCTGTGTGTGACTCTCTCTCTCTCTGTGTGTGACTCTCTCTCTCTGTGTGTGACTCTCTCTCTCTGTGTGTGACTCTCTCTCTCTGTGTGTGACTCTCTGTGTGTGTGACTCTCTGTGTGTGTGACTCTCTCCCTCTGTGTGTGACTCTCTCTCTGTGTGTGTGTGACTCTCTCTTTCTGTGTGTGTGTGTGTGTGTGTGTGTGTGAGACTCTCTCTGTGTGTGTGTGTGTGTGTGTGTGTGTGTGTGTGAGATTCTCTGTGTGTGTGTGTGTGTGTGTGTGTGTGTGTGTGTGTGTGTGTGTGTGTGAGACTCTCTGTGTGTGTGTGTGTGTGTGTGTGAGAGACTCTCTCTCTGTGTGTGTGTGTGAATCTCTGTGTGTGTGTGTGTGAATCTCTCTGTGTGTGTGTGTGTGTGAATCTCTGTGTGTGTGTGTGTGTGTGTGAATCTCTGTGTGTGTGTGTGTGTGTGAATCTCTCTGTGTGTGTGTGTGTGTGTGTGAATCTCTGTGTGTGTGTGTGTGTGTGAATCTCTCTGTGTGTGTGTGTGTGTGTGTGTGTGAATCTCTGTGTGTGTGTGTGTGTGTGTGAATCTCTCTGTGTGTGTGTGTGTGTGAGATTCTCCAGCAGCAGGCCAGGACATTAAGGACATTGAGGACATTGGAACAACGTCCCCCTGACAGGAACCTCCATAGGTAACAGTGTATTCAATACAACATCTAAATAGATGTCCCCCAGTGTCGCTATCACAACGGGATATTTATATCTGACACTGAGGCAGAGGACAATAATAAGGAAACAAGAAACATTATGTTACATTTATTTTCATGAACAACACTTTTAAAAACACACTGTGTTCGTATCCTGGAAGTATACTTGAAGCAAGTAGTATGCATTAATGTGAAGACATGAAGCATTTCAGAAGAGCGACCTGAGGACTGGCCGACCAATAAATAACTCAAAAAAAAAAAAACTGATTCACAAAATATAAATATAAATATAAATATAATATAATATAAACATAAATATAAACATAATATAAACATAAATATAAATATAAACATAAATATAAATATAAACATAATATAAACATAAATATAAATATAATATAAACATAAATATAAATATAATATAAACATAAATATAAATATAAACATAAATATAAATATAAATATAATATAAACATAAATATAATATAATATAAACATAAATATAAATATAATATAAACATAAATATAAATATAATATAAACATAAATATAAATATAATATAAACATAAATATAAATATAATATAAACATAAATATAAATATAATATAAATATAAATATAATATAATAATATAATATAATATAATATAATATAATATAATATAATATAATATAATATAATATAATATAATATAATATAATATAATATAATATAATATAATATAATATAATATAAATAATATAATATAATATAAATATAATATAATATAATATAATATAATATAATATAATATAAATATAATATAAATATAAATATAAATATAATATAAATATAATATAAATATAATATAAATATAATATAAATATAAATATAATATAAATATAATATAATATAATATAAATATAATATAATATAAATAAATATAAATATAATATAATATAAATATAATATAATATAATATAATAATATAATATAATATAAATATAATATAAATATAATATAATATAATATAATATAATATAATATAAATATAATATAATATAATATAATATAATATAATATAATATAAATATAATATAATATAATATAATATAATATAATATAATATAATATAATATAAATATAATATAATATAATATAATATAATATAATATAATATAATATAAATAATATAATATAATATAAATATAAATATAATATAATATAAATATAAATATAATATAATATAATATAATATAAATATAATATAATATAATATAATATAATATTATATTATATAATATAATATAATATAATATAATATAATATAAATATAATAGGACATTAACGAACAACTTCCTAAATACTGAACACTTCTCATACAACTCAAGTCAAAATAACTGGAATAGAAAAACTAAAAAACGACCCAAATAAATACATAAATACCTTAAAATGAGAAACCTGGCAACTTCATAAATACTGGTCTTCTCATGAAGATCAATCAACATGTGCTTGAAAATAAATGTTCACTCCTGTGAACGACAGTGAGTATACAAAACATTAGGAACACCCCTCCTCCACTTTAGCCCTCAGAACATCCTCAACTTGTCAGGTCGTGGACTCTACAAGGTGTTGAAAGCGTTCCACAGGGACTCTACAAGGTGTTTGAAAGCCTTCCACAGGGACTCTACAAGGTGTTGAAAGCCTTCCACAGGGTCTCTACAAGGTGTTGAAAGCCTTCCACAGGGACTCTACAAGGTGTTGAAAGCCTTCCACAGGGACTCTACAAGGTGTTGAAAGCGTTCCACAGGGACTCTACAAGGTGTTGAAAGCCTTCCACAGGGATACTGGCCCATGTTGACTCCAATACTTCCCACAGTTGTGTCAAGTTGGCTGGATGTCCTTTGGGTGGTGGACCGTTCTTGAAACACACAGGAAACTGTTGCAGCGTTGCAGTTCTTGACACACCCCGTTTAAAAAGGCACTTAAATATTCATTTCTTGCCCGTTCACCCTCTGAATGGCACACGAACACAATCCATGTCTCAATTGTCTCAACTCTTAAAAAGACCTTTAACCTGACTCCTCCCCTTCATCTACACTGATTGAAGTGGATTTAACAAGTGACACAGGATCATAGCTTTCACCTGGATTCACCTGGTCAGTCTATGTCGTGGAAAGAGCAGGTGTTCCTAATGTTTTGTCCACTCAGTATATCTGTGCTTGGTATTGTAGTATACGACTGTTATGTCTGACTCCTACGGGTGGCTGTTCCTGTGTTGACATGTGTTGTTGACCCTGTAGCTGCTGTCAGTAGACAGGAAATGCAACAAAATGCTACCAAACTGACAGAAACAGTTTGTTTTGGTTTCCAGTGTACCATCATAAACATGATGTAGATGTGGCCAGGTTGAACCTCATCTCACCTTAGTTGAGCACCTTCTACTCCTCTCCAAGCTAGGGTTAGTTAGGGTTAGAGTTAGTTAGGGTCAGAGTTAGTTAGGGTTAGTTAGGGTTAGAGTTAGCTAGGGTTAGAGTTAGCTAGGGTTAGAGTTAGTTAGGGTTAGAGTTAGCTAGGGTTAGAGTTAGCTAGGGTTAGTTAAGGTTAGAGTTAGTTAAGGTTCGAGTTTGTTAGGGTTAGAGTTTGTTAGGGTTAGCTAGGGTTAGAGTTAGCTAGGGTTAGTTAGGTTAGGGTTAGTTAAGCCAGTTTGTCCCAGGGGTCTTGGCTGTAGAGACACACTTGATAGAGGGTTATGATTAGGGTTAGAGTTAGCTTGGGTTAGAGTTAGCTAGTGATAGCTAGGGTTAGAGTTAGCTAGGGTTAGAGTTAGCTAGTGTTAGCTAATGTTAGAGTTAGCTAGTGATAGCTAGGGTTAGAGTTAGCTAGAGTTAGTTAGGGTTAGAGTTAGCTAGGGTTAGAGTTAGCTAGGGTTAGAGTTAGCTAGGGTTAGAGTTAGCTAGGGTTAGAGATAGCTAGGGTTAGAGATAGCTAGGGTTAGAGATAGCTAGGGTTAGAGATAGCTAAGCCAGTTTGTCCCAGGGGTCTTGGCTGTAGAGACACACTTGATAGAGGATAGCCAGATCCACCAGTACCTGAGTCAGCCCACACAACAGGAACTGGAGGGGGCTCTCCTTCAGGGCAAAGTAGGCCGTCTTGAAGCTGTCCCCGGCCATCCACAGTAGGACCATGTTCACACTGAAGACAGAAAACATGGCAATAAGAAAACAGGATCATTGACCATCCCTTTGAATGACAGAGTCACTGAGAAGAGGAAACATGGTGCTGCACCTGTTTGCCTCCAGGTGTGTCAAATAGGTCCGATTGGTGCCCGAGGCAGTCCAACATGAGCCCTATGACACCCAGAAGGTCTGTAGGCCAGGCTGACTGGTGTCTGAGGCAGCTCAACCTGGCCCTATAGCCCTACGACACCCAGAAGGTCTGTAGGCCAGGCTGACTGGTGTCTGAGGCAGCTCAACCTGGCCCTATAGCCCTACGACACCCAGAAGGTCTGTAGGCCAGGCTGACTGGTGTCTGAGGCAGCCCAAACTGGCCCTATAGCCCTATGACACCCAGAAGGTGTAGCAGAGTCCTCTTTAGGACTAGCTAGTACACGATCCCGGCACCCTAATGTGTACCGGAGTATTCTTTAGGTCTGGCAGGCATACGGTTACCGCCCCCTACTCTACTGGAGTAGACCTGCCTCCCGGAGTCAAAGCATAACATTTTTACCCAACAAAGTATAAACAGGAATTCCTGCAGATGAATGGCGGTCTGCAGTCGCACCGTTCTCCCTGTGCCAAGCCACAAACTGATATTAACTTAGCATCTGTATATGTAGCTTATCTATTTTATCCAATTTAAACAGAGAAGCATGGCAAGGCTGACAGTCTAACATCATCGTGACCTCAACTCTACAATGTGCCAAGCCACAAACTGGTATTAGCTTAGCATCTGTATATGTAGCTTATCTTAATGATTATCTATCATATCCAATTTAAACAGAGAAGCATGGCAAGGCTGAGAGTCTCACATCATCGTGACCTCAACTCTACAATGGTTGTTGACTTAATGGTGCTTCTTCATTATCATAACCAACAGGTTTTGGCAGACAGCCGGGTGTCATCTGAGTATTATTAGGTCACATCCCAAATGCCAACTTATTCCCCAGATAGTGCACTGTGTAAGTGCATTGCATTATAGGTAGGGAATACGGTGCCATTTTGAGACAAACATAGTTGATTTAGTAGGTCAGTTAGTGTGTCTCAGGGTACGGCTGGAACGTGTTTCAGAGGATAGCTCTCGTCAGAGTAAACACTCATTAGCTTCACCTCACAATGAGAAAGAAAAACATTCAGCAATTACAAGCATACCAGGAGTTTTACTGCAGCAGCTCATGGCCGGACGAACCACGTCTGGGGCCTGGGAAAGGACATGTTAAAGTCTGGGGCCTGGGAAAGGACATGTTAAAGTCTGGGGCCTGGGGCCTGGGAAAGGACATGTTAAAGTCTGGGGCCTGGGAAAGGACATGTTAAAGTCTGGGGCCTGGGGCCTGGGAAAGGACATGTTAAAGTCTGGGGCCTGGGGCCTGGGAAAGGACATGTTAAAGTCTGGGTCCTGGGAAAGGACATGTTAAAGTCTGGGTCCTGGGAAAGGACATGTTAAAGTCTGGGTTCTGGGACAGGACATGTTAAAGTCTGGGGCCTGGGGCCTGGGAAAGGACATGTTAAAGTCTGGGGCCTGGGAAAGGACATGTTAAAGTCTGGGGCCTGGGAAAGGACATGTTAAAGTCTGGGGCCTGGGAAAGGACATGTTAAAGTCTGGGGCCTGGGAAAGGACATTTTAAAGTCTGGGTTCTGGGACAGGACATTTTAAAGTCTGGGTTCTGGGAAAGGACATTTTAAAGTCTGGGGCCTGGGACAGGACATTTTAAAGTCTGGGGCCTGGGAAAGGACATTTTAAAGTCTGGGGCCTGGGAAAGGACATTTTAAAGTCTGGGGCCTGGGAAAGGACATGTTAAAGTCTGGGGCCTGGGAAAGGACATGTTAAAGTCTGGGGCCTGGGAAAGGACATGTTAAAGTCTGGGGCCTGGGAAAGGACATTTTAAAGTCTGGGTCCTGGGAAAGGACATTTTAAAGTCTGGGTCCTGGGAAAGGACATTTTAAAGTCTGGGTCCTGGGAAAGGACATTTTAAAGTCTGGGTCCTGGGAAAGGACATTTTAAAGTCTGGGTCCTGGGAAAGGACATTTTAAAGTCTGGGTCCTGGGAAAGGACATTTTAAAGTCTGGGTCCTGGGAAAGGACATTTTAAAGTCTGGGTACTGGGAAAGGACATTTTAAAGTCTGGGTCCTGGGAAAGGACATTTTAAAGTCTGGGTTCTGGGAAAGGACATTTTAAAGTCTGGGTCCTGGGAAAGGACATTTTAAAGTCTGGGTCCTGGGAAAGGACATTTTAAAGTCTGGGTCCTGGGAAAGGACATTTTAAAGTCTGGGTCCTGGGAAAGGACATTTTAAAGTCTGGGTCCTGGGAAAGGACATTTTAAAGTCTGGGTCCTGGGAAAGGACATTTTAAAGTCTGGGTCCTGGGAAAGGACATTTTAAAGTCTGGGTCCTGGGAAAGGACATTTTAAAGTCTGGGTTCTGGGAAAGGACATTTTAAAGTCTGGGTTCTGGGAAAGGACATTTTAAAGTCTGGGTCCTGGGAAAGGACATTTTAAAGTCTGGGTCCTGGGAAAGGACATTTTAAAGTCTGGGTTCTGGGAAAGGACATTTTAAAGCACCCCCTCCCCTTTTCAAATTGGAGAGAGAATTTTGTAGTTTTCATGTTAATTTCCTACACTTGTACACATTTTGCCAAGGGACATAGAGAACATTTGCAGTTTTAAAGCTAATTTTCGGTAACAGTACAAATGTTTCCATGGCGTAAAGATAATTTTGCAGTTTAAAAAAAACTTAAATTACAGCGCTAAACATTTTTGGGGGGAATAAAATAAGTAATGCATTGAAAACTGGATCATAGATAGAGTGGGTCTACTGTGGATTCCTGTGAGCCTCCCAGGCCCCGTTGTGCATCCAAGGGTCACCTATATTATATCATTGTATTATATTGCTAAATTGTAATTATTCACTCCTGTGGCCTATGCCTACCTCATCATGCCTTTTGCACACACTGTATATAGACTTTCTTTTTTTCTACTGTGTCATTGACTTGTTTTATTGTGTTATTGGCTTGTTTATTGTTTACTCCATGTGTAACTCTGTGTTGTTGTCTGTGTCACACTGCTATGCTTTATCTTGGCCAGGTCGCTGTTGCAAATGAGAACTTGTTCTCAACTAGCCTACCTGGTTAAATAAAGGTGTTCTCAACTAGCCTACCTGGTTAAATAAAGGTGTTCTCAACTAGCCTACCTGGTTAAATAAAGGTGAAATAAAATGAAATCAAATAAATAAATATATATTGCATCCTCTAAACTCCATGGGCAAATTCATTTAAAAATCGGTTGTTGCTAGGAAATATAATTTATTTTTAAATGAAATTTAGAAGAGCTTGTTCTCTCATTTTCTAAATGTTCTGCCTATGCATTACACAAAAACCTGTCACTGATATTCACCCTTCTAGTCAATACAACACATTGAATTTAACTTGACCCTTCTAGTCAATACAACACATTGTTCACTGTACAATAGAATGCTGCATTGATTGGCTGATTGGCTTATATCCAAAGGCCTAGCTGTGATTGGTCTGGAGATATGGCAGGAAGGAAACATGCATAATGATATGGGGAGGCAGGGTAGCCTAGTGGTTTGAGCTTCGGACTAGTAACCGGAAGGTTGCAAGTTCAAACCCCCTGACAAGGTACAAATCTGTAGTTCTGCCCCTGAACAGGCAGTTAACCCACTGTTCCCCTGAACAGGCAGTTAACCCACTGTTCCCCTGAACAGGCAGTTAACCCACTGTTCCCCTGAACAGGCAGTTAACCCACTGTTCCCCTGAACAGGCAGTTAACCCACTGTTCCCCTGAACAGGCAGTTAACCCACTGTTCCCCTGAACAGGCAGTTAACCCACTGTTCCCCTGAACAGGCAGTTAACCCTCCCTTCGTTCTCATAAATACACACACCCTCCCTTCGTTCTCATAAATACACACACACCCTTCGTTCTCATAAATACACACACACCCTCCCTTCGTTCTCATAAACACACACACCCTCCCTTCGTTCTCATAAATACACACACGCCACCCCCCTCGTTCTCATAAATACACACACCCTCCCTTCGTTCTCATAAATACACACACCCTCCCTTCGTTCTCATAAATACACACACACCCTCCCTTCGTTCTCATAAATACACACACACACCCTCCCTTCGTTCTCATAAATACACACACACACCCTCCCTTCGTTCTCATAAATACACACACGCCACCCCCCTCGTTCTCATAAATACACACACCCCACCCCCCTCGTTCTCATAAATACACACACCCCACCCCCCTAGTTTTCATAAATACACACACACACCACTCTCTCTGTCACAAACACACTGCTCCCAACTTTTTTTTAAACCTTAGGCACCAAACAGAATTTAAGTAGCCCAAGAAAAAGAGAGTTGTTTTATAGTTTAGTCTCCCATTAGGCCTATATGAATCCTATATAGTATAGTCTCCCATTAGGCCTATATGAATCCTATATAGTTTAGTCTCCCATTAGGCCTATATGAATCCTAATAGAGAATATATAGTATAGTCTCCCATTAGGCGTATATGAATCCTATATAGTATAGTCTCCTATTAGGCCTATATTAATCCTATATAGTTTAGTCTCCCATTAGGCCTATATGAATCCTATATAGTTTAGTCTCCCATTAGGCCTATATGAATCCTATATAGTTTAGTCTCCCATTAGGCCTATGTGAATCCTATATAGTTTAGTCTCCCATTAGGCCTATATGAATCCTATATAGTTTAGTCTCCCATTAGGCCTATATGAATCCTATATAGTTTAGTCTGCCATTAGGCCTATATGAATCCTATAAAGTTTAGTCTGCCATTAGGCCTACATGAATCCTATATAGTCTCCCATTAGACCTATGTGAATCCTATATAGTCTCCCATTAGGCCTATATGAATCCTATATAGTTTAGTCTCCCATTAGGCCTATATGAATCCTATATAGTTTAGTCTCCCATTAGGCCTATATGAATACTACCTTGGAATCACATCTCACGAGTAGCAAACCCTTTTCCTTTCTTCCTGGGCCAATCAGATGTGACTAAACCTAGTGTAAAGTTACCAGGTTGTTAGCTAGCTAGGTAACATGTTTGTTATCAAACCAATAATTAGCGACCCGGGATTAGTTTAAAAACGGCCCGCGGCGTGGTTCTGTGAAATTATATCAAATGCGCACGAAATCGTGCAGAAAAAAGGTGGCTCTGGTAAAATGTCTTGTGTTTTTTGAGACAAGGCGTTTTCCTATCTGTAACGCTTGAAGACATGCCTGTCGCGAAGCTGTGCTCCATTTTTCCTCTGGCACTCAAGAGACTGTGTGACAGGCTAGCAAACGTGTAATTGTAAAGCCTACTCAGACTGGCCCGTGCTCTTGGTTATACCAGGAAATTAAATTATACAATGTATCAAGTTGGCTCGCTCTGCTCCAATGTATAACTGGTTCAACAACAAAACACTCATCAGGGACTGCATCCCCGCTCGCCATCACGGCTGCATTATCATATAAAACAGAGAGGAATAGATGGGCATGAAGAAGCAGGTGATTGAGAGCTGGTAGGGGATGCTGAGAGAAGCAGGTGAGTGACGGCTGGTAGGGGATGCTGAGAGAAGCAGGTGAGTGAGGGCTGGTAGGCGATGCTGAGAGAAGCAGGTGAGTGAGGGCTGGTAGGGGATGCTGAGAGAAGCAGGTGAGTGAGGGCAGGTAGGCGATGCTGAGAGAAGCAGGTGAGTGAGGGCTGGTAGGGGATGCTGAGAGAAGCAGGTGAGTGAGGGCTGGTAGAGGATGCTGAGAGAAGCAGGTGAGTGAGGGCTGGTAGGGGATGCTGAGAGAAGCAGGTGAGTGAGAGCTGGTAGGGGATGCTGAGAGAAGCAGGTGAGTGAGGGCTGGTAAGGGATGCTGAGAGAAGCAGGTGATTGAGAGCTGGTAGGGGATGCTGAGAGAAGCAGGTGAGTGAGGGCTGGTAGGGGATGCTGAGAGAAGCAGGTGAGTGATGACTGGTAGGGGATGCTGAGAGAAGCAGGTGAGTGAGAGCTGGTAACCTTTATCTGAGTAGAGCGGGTCAATTTCCTGAAGAAAATGTGTTTGTTTCCTCAGCCTCACCTCATGCCGGTGGTGGAGTGGTTGCGTCGGTTCTGGAGCAGCTGTGGTAGCCCCAGCATGGCCTCCGTCAGCACGGCCAGGAAGCCCAGGGACTCCACAAACAGAGAGGAGTCTAGGAGGAGAAGGGTGGCGAAGGCACAGGGCAGCGTGAAGGCCAACAGGAAGATGAGGTAGTCCTCAAAGCCATCCCAGCTCCAAAAGAACCGGGGTTCCAGATCTGATAGAGAGAGAGATGGGGTGGATGGAGAGAGAGCGAGACAGAGACACAGAGAAACACAGACAGAGACACAGACAGACAGAGACACAGAGATACAGACAGAGAGAGAGACAGAGACACAGACAGACAGAGACACAGACACAGACAGAGAGAGAGAGTGAGACACAGAGAGACACAGACACAGAGATACAGACAGAGAGAGCGACATAGACACAAACAGAGAGACAGGGATACAGACAGAGAGAGAGAGACAGAGACACAGACAGAGAGACATAGACACAGACAGAGAGACATAGACACAGACAGAGAGACATAGACACAGACAGAGAGACATAGACACAGACAGAGAGACATAGACACAGACAGAGAGACATAGACACAGACAGAGAGACAGAGATACAGAGAGAGAGACAGAGATACAGACAGAGAGACAGAGACACAGACAGAGAGACAGAGACACAGACAGAGAGACATAGACACAGACAGAGAGACATAGACACAGACAGAGAGACATAGACACAGACAGAGAGACAGAGATACAGAGAGAGAGACAGAGATACAGACAGAGAGACAGAGACACAGACAGAGAGACAGAGACACAGACAGAGAGACATAGACACAGACAGAGAGACATAGACACAGACAGAGAGACATAGACACAGACAGAGAGACATAGACACAGACAGAGAGACATAGACACAGACAGAGAGAGAGAGATACAGACAGAGAGACAGAGATACAGAGAGAGAGACAGAGATACAGAGAGAGAGACAGAGATACAGACAGAGAGACAGAGATACAGACAGAGAGACAGAGATACAGACAGAGACACAGACAGAGAGACAGAGACACAGACAGAGAGACATAGACACAGACAGAGAGAGAGAGAGAGAGATACAGACAGAGAGAGAGAGATACAGACAGAGAGAGAGAGATACAGACAGAAGGTAAATAATGGAAGGTTTTTGTTTCCTCTTTCCTCCCCAATATCTCCCTCTAGTGGTAAACCAATAGAACAGCTGCAGAGGTGGCTGGATGGTTATTATTAAATGGTGGATAGATGGCTGCCTTATGGTTTTTAAAAGGATGTAGTTAGCCTTTGCTACAAGCTTTCAACGTAACCAAACGCCTGGAGCCGAAGTCAGATGGCTGTTAGATAGTTATTCTACGGGTGCTATATGGTTGCTGTTACCTGTGATGTGGTGATGTTTGGTGCTGATACGGTTGGTGTTCTGCACAGAGCAGCAGAGGTTGAGCATCACCAGCATGGTGAGAATCATCACCACACTCTGCAGGAGCAGAGTCACCTCAAACTGCTTCCCAAACCTGCAGGTGTGAAAACACACACACACACACATACACACACACACACAGGCAGACGCAAACACACACACACACACACACAAACAGACACACACACACACAGGCAGACGCACACACATACATACATATACACACACAAACAGACACACACACACACACAGGCAGACGCACACACATACATACATATACACACACACATACATATACACACACATGCATATACACACACATGCATATACACACACACACGCATATACACACACACACATATACACACACACACACACGCATATACACACACACACACGCATATACACACACACGCATATACACACACACGCATATACACACACACACGCACACACATACATACACACACACACAAACAGGCAGACGCACACACATACATACACACACACAAACAGGCAGAGGCACACACATACATACACACACACACACATACACACAAACAGGCAGACGCACACACATACATACACACAAACTAACAGACGCACACACACACATACACACACATTAGCGGAAAACCTGACACTGCATTACCTCCAGGTAAACCTTACCCCCAAACCCACTCGCCAGAAGAGGATGCGGAGGATGTTAGCGACCAGCAGAACCAGGCAGACGCGTGTAGAGAAGCCGTCTGTGTTCTTGGTCCGAAGGATCTGCTGGTACTGTGAGGCGTAGGGCAGAGCCCCTCCAACCACCATCACACAGGACGTCAGCCAGTCCAAAGAGTGCCACAGGGTCCCCACATCTCCCTCCTCTTCATCACCCAGACCCAGTCTGTTGTCCATGTCTCTCACAACGAATAGGACACCACAGCACAGCTTTCCACCAGTAGGCTCTGATCCAATGCACCGAACATAACGTCATACTTTAGTTCCGTTAGTTCAATAGTGCATATAGGTAGAGGCCCTAAACAGAATCTGTAAGATGTTGTTGTAGTTTTCTTTATTTACTTTTTTAACTGCAAATCAATCAGACAGTAAACTGTAACCTATTTCAAAACTGAAACTTCTGCTGAGCCCGTATTCTGGCATGAATTACAAAATCAACACGAGGTGAGAAATAAAAACGGACTGTAGCCAACCTACCTATATGACAGGGGAGGCTTTTGTTAAATCAAAGCCAGGAGAAGAAAAAGTCAAGAGTTGAGTGAATTCAACCGGCAGAAAATGAATGGCGATTAAATAAATGTGCGTTTCATAAATCAAATCGAGAAGGATGCAATTTCCTTTGAAATATATATTTCCTACTAAATGCTTGTCCGCCATGCATCATGTTCCAGGTTCTTCTCTATTTCTTCCAAATACTCACTAATGTTGTTCACATTATATTATAAACGCTTCTAATCCAATACCTTTTGCTCGTTTCCCGTTTTGGTAAACTCGCGAGATTTATCATGCGCATGCTTCACTGTTTACTCGTTGGGGGGGGGGGGGGGGGTGGGGGGTCTGTAACTCGTCAGTAAGGGATTCGATTAATCTCGCTCTGGCGCCCGTGTTATACACCGGCCCAAATTGATTGCATTTGGAACCGGGCTGCTTTATGGGCATGTGCCAGGTGCCATGCTCTGACCGTCAGATTTCGAAATCGGCTCAAGACAAAAGTTTGGTAATCAAGCACGTGTAGTAATTAGTTAGAGTATGTATTTTCCCATGTGATTGCTTTTGATTTAAAGAAAAACGCTTTATCTGCCATTCCAATTAAAACTAATTAGAAAATGTATTTTATTGGAAAATATATGTTGTTTGTTTCTAGACGATGCACCATGCTGCCTTGTTGACAACATGACCAAGCGGTGCAGATTACTGTTCCATTTGAGAAGGGCGCTCCTCACTCTCCGTTTTTGCCCGATGAGGTAAACGGCCATTGCCCGGTTCAACCCAGGCCAGTGTAAAATAATTCCCTCAATCATTCAAGGTTGTTTCGCTTCGACTGCAGAGAAGGAAGAAGACGTCTCGGACGAACCAGTGGTTTATAAGTACAGCAGCGCCACGAATTTAGTGTAATGTCAGAGATCCAGGATCCGAAATCTGTACAGGACCTGACTGGGGTGGTGAGTCTTATTATTAGTCCCAAATCCTTGCCATATCCTATCCCATTTCAAAACATGAGAACTAGCTAGCGTTAGCTAGCAGGCTGGCTAACTGGCTAAAGTTACTGTTTTTTTTCTCCCCAATCGTTTTTGTAGCAACATTAACTTTTTTTTTTATCCCAATGAAATAGTTGCAGTCAATTTCTGTTTAGCTACATTACCTTTTTGTTTTAGTCCTGTTTAGCTAGCTAGCTACAGCTATTATTATTGAAATGTAACTGATAGATGGGTGATAGATGGCTAAATGTAATTGTGTTCCCGGCTTGTAAAGCTTGACTTTTGTTGTTTTTTGACGACAAAACTGCAAATCCCCATGGTTTCCATGGTATCAGCGGTGTAGGCATCAGAGGCAGCTTCAACGCCCACAAAGTTCAATAGTATGCATGCATGCAATACGATTCTGCTATGCTACAGGATATAAACCTGTCCACCCACACATTGCAACAAACAGTGATTACATGTTCTGTCCTCCTCTCTTACAGGTCCAGACATTGCTGCAGCAGATGCAGGATAAATTCCAGACCATGTCAGACCAGATCATTGGAAGAAATATCCTGCCTTTTACAATTTCAATGCTATTTTTTTTCACAATTTCAATGCTATCAAAGACAGACTTTTAGAATGACACCGTTTTATGTTACAATTGAATTGGATTGCTCATAGTGTAGTCTAATGATATCAATGACTTGATCATTCAGATACATGTAATGCACTCAATCCTGGAGGTTTTGTCAGCCGGGTTTGAAGCAAATTGTGTAAATCAATCACTTGTATTTGTCACATGCTTTTTAATAAACAACAGTTGTAGACTAACAGTGAAATGTACAACTTTTTGCTAACATTTCCAAATACAGAACATTAATATCGGCGTTGTATTACTGATGGACCGCTGTAACAAGCAGACAGATTGGGCCAAAGGGATTGGTGCTACATAGTTCTATGGAACTTTTGGGAGTTCTATGGAACTTTTGGGAGTTCTATGGAACTTTTGGGAGTTTGGGACATTTTGTATAGTAGGCATGGCACCTGAATGTTGTTCCCACTTCCTTGACAAGAGTACTCGATGAGATGAGTGGCCGCATCGATGACCTGGAGAAGAACATTGGTGACCTGATGACCCAGGCTGGCGTGGAGGAGATGGAGGCGGAGAACAAGGTCAAGGAGGAACAGGGCTCTGCTTAAAAGGTAATCAACATGGAGTCCACTGAGCGTTCTTGCTTGTTTTTGTCATCTCCTATAGATCTCTCTCTGTGTGTGTGTGTGTGTGTGTGTGTGTGTGTGTGTGTGTGTGTGTGTGTGTGTGTGTGTGTGTGTTCGAAGGGTTTTCCAATTAAACTGTCCAATATTAGTCAACAACAATGTGTATGTTTTCAGATTGTAACTACTAGAACCAGATCCATATGTTTTTTTTTTTTTTGGGGGGGGGGGGGGGGGGGGGGGGTCCGATTACGATTTTTGGGGTGTCAAAAGTTCCCGATGCCGATATATAGTTTTTTTTTTAGAGTGGGAAATGAAAACGTGTCATCTTTCTACTCTAAATTCTCAGACATTTCGATCCAAAAGAGCAATTGTCCAATAACTAGGCTTCACATGTTGATTTCATACTTTGTGACGATAATAATGTCATGCAAAATGGCTGCAGGTGTTCCGATCAGCATGAGATTCCCTCGTTTCATTCTATTTATTCAATATCGGCTATCAGTGAATATCCACCCGTACTGATTTAGCGGTTAAAAAGGACAATATCGGCTATCAGTGAACATCCACCCGTACTGATTTAGCGGTTAAAAAGGACAATATCGGCTATCAGTGAACATCCACCCGTACTGATTTAGCGGCTAAAAAGGACAATATCGGGGATAGTACTGGTACCCCTTGACTTATTACACATTTTGTGTTCCAGTCTGAATTTAAAATGGGTTTAATGTATTTTTTTCTAATCCATTTATCTACACACAATACCCTATAATAACAAAGTGAAAACATGTTTATTTTTGTTGAAAATATATTGAAAAAATGAAATATGGAAAAATATCTAATTTACATAAGTATTCACACCTCTTTGCTATGACGCTACAAATTGCATCCAATGTCCTTTGATCATCCTTGGGTTTGTCACTACAACTCGATTTGAAGTCTACATGTGGACATGATTGAGAAAGAAACACAGCTGTGTGTGTACATAAAGTCCCACTGTTGACAGAGCAGAAACTATAGCATGAAGTCCAAGGAACTGTCTGTAGTGCTCTGAGATATACTGTAGGCTTAATCACAATTCTATCTGGGGGAAGGGTATAAAATTTTTTTAGAGTGTTGAAGAAGTTTCCATGAGCCCAGTGGTCTCCATCATAGGAAATGGAAAAAATATGGAACTACCCAGACTGCTTAGAGCTGGCTGTCTGACCTAACTGAGCAATTGGGCAAGAACCCAATGACCACTCTTAACAGATCTACAGAGGTTCTTGGCTGAGATGGGAGAACCTGTCAGAAGGACAACAGTCTTTACAGCACTTCACCAATCTGGGCTTTATATGGGAGAGTGGTCAGATGGAAGCCACTCCTGAGGAAAAAGGTACATGACCTGGTGTTTGCAAAAAGGCATGTAAAAGACCGAGAGCATAAGGCAAAATATCCTGTGGTCTGATGAGACAAAATATATAACTCTTTGGCGTGAATGTAAATCAGTGTCTGCAATAAAACAGGCACAGTGCATCACCTGTCTAAACACATTCCCTATTGTGAAGCATGGTGGTGGCAGCGTCATGCTATGGGGATGCTTTTCAGTAGCAGAGACTGGTAAGAAGAGAGGGAACAAAGAATGGAGCCAAATACAAGAAAATCTGTGATAAGAACCTGTTTCAGAGTGCAAACAACCTTTAGACTGGGAGCAAAGAGTTACGTTTCAACGGGACAAGGACCCCAAGCATAAAGCCAAAGCAACGCTTGAATGGCTTCAGAACAAGAATGTGAAAGTCCTTGAGTGGCGTAGACTTGAGTCCCATTTAAAATCTGTGGAAAAACTTGAAGATTGCTGTTCACCGCCACTCCCCATCTAACTTAAGAAAGCTTGAGAAAATCTGCAAGGAAAATTTTGAGAAAATGCCCAAAATCCAGATGTGCAAAGCTGATACAGACATACCCAAGACGACTCAAAGCTGATACAGACATACCCAAGACGACTCAAAGCTGATACAGACATACCCAAGACGACTCAAAGCTGATACAGACATACCCAAGACGACTCAAAGCTGATACAGGCACACCCAACACGACTCTAAGCTGATAGACACACCCAACACGACTCTAAGCTGATACAGACACACCCAGCACGGCTCTAAGCTGATACAGACACACCCAGCACGGCTCTAAGCTGATATAGATACACCCAGCACGACTCAAAGCTGATACAGGCACGACTCAAAGCTGATACAGACACACCCAGCACGACTCAAATCTGATACAGGCACGACTCAAAGCTGATACAGGCACGGCTCAAAGCTGATACAGACACACCCAGCACGACTCAAATCTGATACAGGCACGACTCAAAGCTGATACAGACACACCCAGCACGGCTCTAAGCTGATACAGACACACCCAGCACGGCTCAAATCTGATACAGGCACGACTCAAAGCTGATACAGACACACCCAGCACGGCTCAAAGCTGATACAGACACACCCAGCACGACTCAAATCTGATACAGGCACGACTCAAAGCTGATACAGACACACCCAGCACGGCTCTAAGCTGATACAGACACACCCAGCACGGCTCTAAGCTGATAGACACACCCAGCACGGCTCTAAGCTGATACAGACACACCCAGCACGACTCTAAGCTGATAGACACACCCAGCACGGCTCTAAGCTGATACAGACACACCCAACACGACTCTAAGCTGATACAGACACACCCAACACGACTCTAAGCTGATACAGACACACCCAGCACGGCTCAAGGCTGTATTTGCCTCCAAACGTGCTTCCACAAAGTATTGACTCAGCTGTTAATATGTATGTAAATTAGATTTCTGTATTTCATGTTAAATAAATGATCAAAAACTTCTAAACATGTTTTCACTTTGTCACCATGGGGTATTGTGTGTCGATGAGGAGAGGGGGAGGGGTACGGTAATCCATTTTGAATTCAGGCTGTAACACAACCAAATGTTGAACATTTTCTGATGGCACTGTATCGGTCAGGCTCTAGTAACTACTTTTTTTTTGTTGTGTGATTTGAAAGATCTTCGGTTTATTTAACATGGCCTCTTCTCTTTCCCACCCTCAGGTTCCATGTAACAGGATGGTGGAGACTAAATGGGAAACAGACCATTTTTCAGGAGTATTGTATATTTAAGTTTTTTGTGTTTTAATTATTAGTATTTGAATTTACTGTGTATGTAACATGTTTTATATTAACTCTTGTAATAATGTTCACTCTTGACTTTTTTTATTTTATTTTTTTGAATTGATATTTAACTTAACTTGAGACACTATCCTGAATAATGGCTCACTCAGGTGACTCGGCTCACTCAGGTGACTCGGGGCTCCCTCAGGTGACTCGGGCTCCTCGGGTGACTCGGGCTCCCTCGGGTGACTCGGGCCTTCCCCTCGGGTGACTCGGGCTCCCTCGGGTGGACTCGGGGCTCATCGGCGTGACCTCGGGCTCACTCGGGTGACTCGGGCTCACTCGGGTGACTCGGGCTCACTCGGGTGACTCGGGCTCACTCAGGTGACTCGGGCCTAACTCAGGTGACTCGGGCTCACTCAGGTGACTCGGGCTCACTCAGGTGACTCGCCTGGGCCAGTAACTGATTATGTCAACTAGCCAATTGAACATTTTGAACAATATTTTCAACACAAAACATTTACTGTTATTCGAATGTTCTAAAAACATGTTGTGTGTTAAGATTTCTTTACTTTCAGTCTTTTTCACAATAAACCAGGGCTTGCATACACTTTTGTTCCTCTTCTCTCATACAGGTTTGAAAAGGGCAGTGCCTCGAGGACATGAATTGTGAACAAATTATATATATATATATTTTTTGCAAGGCGCTGTATATTTTCCTATTTTCAAAGAAGCTGTCAATATCTCTGAATAAATGCCCCCCTTGGGAAGGATATAATGCCCAGTTTAAAAAGCAGTGAACACCCACATCCACCATACTAAAGGAGTTGGGTTTTAAAAATGCAACAGAGGGAAGCGTGAAATGGAAATGCCCAACTTGTATGCTACTGCAATTTATTCTAAGATTTTCAATTGGAAAGTCAGTGTATGACACATTGCAAACTGGTACATGTTACAATTGTGTCATTACTCCGAATACCATGGAATTACATAGGTTTGGGCACTGATCTACACTGTCAAATAAGAAAGGACGACAACAACCCTGAAATATCTTGCTTCGTTTGAAAATGTGGTGCAGAATGTCTTGCAAGTCCATCAGGACAGGGAATTCACCCATTGTAGCCAAATCGGCCCAGCTGTGTGTGTGAGAGAAAGTCTTTGCAGCTTGTTTATGTTTAGTATGATTAAGAATATTATGCTTTGAACATTTTTTGTACATTTTTTTTTAACCTTTATTTTACGAGGCAAGTCAGTTAAGAACAAATTCTTATTTTCAATGACAGCCTTGGAACAGTGGGTTAACTGCCTGTTCAAGGGCAGAACGACAGATTTTGTACCTTGTCAGCTCGGGGATTTGAACCTAACCTTTCGGTTACTAGTCCAATGCTCTAACACTAGGCTACACTGCCAACATGCTCAGCATGTAACAGCTGATTTAATGTCGTTATATTGCAGATTTCTGTATTGTGTGCCCAGATTTATAGTATATCGTTTGCTGTCGTGTATGGATTTAACTACAAGTACCTTAGAACCATAGCTACCGCACATCAACTTGTGCCACAGATAGGTCGACCGGGAAACCGGTTTTCTGAACAACTGGTTAAATTGTACTTGGGAGGAAAAAAGAGTAGTGGTGAGAGTCAATGTAGTATTGCCGTATAGAATAGTCCTTTGTGCTCACATGCCATCTTTATGCAGATAGACTTATTGCACGATATTTTCTGCTCTTCACTTGCTTTCTATCGGAGTGTGACTGCAGAAGAGCGTAGATCCTATCAGCTGTCGTTGGATTCTTAGGAAGCGCTTTAGAGGTTTGTTTATGCAGCACTACTTTTGTGTACATCCGATATTTATTTTTTTACAAAGTCAGGAATTAATAGTTTTTATTTCTCGAAATCATCAGTTAACTTATATTAAAGTCGTTTTGACAATTATATTATGTTTAATCTTAAACTATTGGACATAATTGATGCCGAATGGTTGGAGTATTCCTCGGGTCTATTTCTTCTGGATGGCAGTGCTTCGCCTTTCTCCTCGCTCCCTGTGCTATAGCCGCCATCTTGAATTTTAATCTTAATTTCTGAAATGTTTTGTTTCCGACGATATTTTTTTCCGATTACAGGGTCGTACCAATTCTGGATTATTTTTTTTTTTGTTGTTGAAGGATTGTCTAATGTTCCTGCTCATCTTGGAATAAATATTTAGTGAGTATTTGTTACGTTATTTGTTCAATCGGTGAATGGTCGTTGCAAGACGTCCCTGACACTTTTCTATGGGTGGAAAAATGTTTTAAGAACGTAAGTTACCTCGCTAACAACAACTGTGCCGTTTTGTAGCCAGCTAGTTACTGTAACATTTGTCAGATAATGTAGATAACTAGAGTGCTATTAAACATCCAAACTCAGCCATGATAGTAAGTTACCTAGTAATAAAGAAAACAAACGAGATATGGACAAGCTAGTCAGTTTTCCTGAACTAGCGTTAGCGATGCTAGCTGGCTAGCTAACCTCGGTTATTGGGCCTGGGCGAGTGTTTTGTCTAGTTTGCTTTTCAAAACAGATAGTTAACGTTTAGCTACCTGTTTATCGTACATTGTTTGTATATTAGAGGTGTATTTACGCTCGACTTTTGTGTTGAAAATCACTAGCTAGATTGTTTCGGTACCTATCTTAACTGGTAGATAATTAGCTAGCTATACAGATGATTTGCTTTAGCTACTTAACACGGGTGTTTTACTTTACTGTTATTGATTAATGTTAGCTAACTAACATTACTAAACCCTGTTAACACCAAGGCATTGAAACGAATATTGTCAGTGCCGGTGAGTGAGATGTGTATGTCAACTTTCTGTAAATGGTCGTCGCTTTCAAGTTTTCAAGCCATCCGTAATTTGTTAAGCTAATGCCGGGCCAACCTACATAGCTATGTAACATCGCTAAATATTGTGTAATGTCCACCCTCTGACATGCAAATAGACTACATTAACGGCGAGTTGGCTATCATCAGGCCTCTGTTTGAAATGGAAAGTTGGCAACATGTATCAGTGGTGTCCTTCCGGTTCCTCGTTGAACACTTTTCTCAAAACAGTCAACTAACTAGCGAACGTTAACTCGCACATGATGTGGTAACGTTTCTGACATTGATATACCCCTCAGAATGAGGTGTTGCACTAATTTGCCAGCTGGTTTTTGACGAGGCCCTGTCAGTACAACCTCGTGTTGTTGTTAGTTTGTACTGACGTTACGCCGGGGCGTATTTCACTTGCTAGTGTTCAAGGGTGTAGTTAGCTAAAGAAGTGTTACCAAATCCATTGTTCCATAAAATAAATGCATGGCTTCTATTGCCCATTAGTTTGACTTCCGATCAATATTGTATTTACGACGTGTGTATCTGGCTGCCAAATAAGACATCATCACGCACGTCTCATACAAACGTACAAATTGAGTCGGCCAAAGCGGCTTCCCTCATTCGACCACTAAGTGGCGCTGCAGATATAATCTAAATCAGAAGATTCTACACCATTTATATTTGAGATTATTATATAGATTTTTTTTTGGGGGGGGGGGACTCAGTCTGAGTCTCAATTTACTGTTGAGAGTTAAACTATAAATAACTTTTTTATTTGTCACATGCTTTGTAAATACAACAGGTGTAGACTAACAGTGAAATGCTTACTTACTGACCTTCCCAACAATACAGAGAGAAAAATTGAAGAATTATAGAAAGATATCAGGGTTTAACGTTTTTTTAGCAAGGAAATATCTTTAAAAAAAAAATGTTTTTACTTGTTCAAAAACTCAAGCCCCCCCCCCCCCCCCCCCCCCACCAACATAAAAAAGGTCTAACACAAATCAAATGCATTACTATCTATCTTCCCATAGAGCATCAGACAATGTAGGCTGTCTCAAAATACAACACGGCCCCTTTAAAGCTTGCCTGGAGGTTGGTGCACCACCCTCAGTAGCCTGTGAAATATTGCAACGTTACAATTACACCTAAATACTTTTGGTCTTTTTCTAAAATAATACCCTCCAGGGCTGAAATTGAGGCCATCCTGTCTTCCTTGGGACAATAAGATATACAGTACCAGCCAAAGGTTTGGACACCTTCTCATTCAAGGTTTTTTTTTTAAACTATTTTCTACATTGTAGAATAATAGTGAAGACATCACTATGAACTAACAAATGGAATAAT